>NW_007183873.1:0-1359 GCF_000164805.1 Carlito syrichta
TAGGCTGAACCCCAGCACCCAGCCTGTGATTATGGTGGTGGTGGGGTTGGTATTATTATTCTTAATCAGAGTCCCAATCTGTCACCCCATGTCAAAGTGCAGGGGCCCACTCTCGGCCACTGCTGCCTACATTTGTTGGGCTCTGGCAATCCTCTTGCCATGGCCTCCTGAGAGGCTGGAAAGACAGACGTGCACCACCGTACACGGTTCAGGTTTTTGGCTTCTTGTAGAGAGGAGGTCTCACCAAGCTCCTTAGGCTGGGATTGCATCCAGGGGCTTAGGCCATCCTCTTGGCTTAGCCAGCCAGAGTACTGGATGACAGGCATGAGTCCCCACACATGGCCTCCACACCCCTCTTGGGGACCCACCATGTGTCCCACTTCCTCAAAATGACCCAGGTCCACAGAGATGGTGGCTGGAGTCGACTGCCAAGCCCTCACAGGGGGAGTGCTTGTCACAGGGGCGTTTTTCCACTGGAGCATCCACACCTTCGCCAACCTTGTTCCCCAGGGCTGATCCACTCGCCCCTCCCAGTGGCCACCTCGGGGAAAGAGAGGTGGGGACAGTGGAGGGACTCATGCCTGTCACCTTGGCAATTGAGGATGATACAGGAAGATGGTCAGATCCCGCATGCTTGAGACCAGACTGGACACCATAGAAAACTTCCCCCTCGACCCCAAGCAAGACCTAGAAAACCTTGGGTGAGGGCAGGTGTCAGCAGAAAGATTGCCTTCGGCCCAGAGTTCAAGAGCAGGCAGGAAGACCAGGATGTCGACCAAATGGGAAGCCTGTGATCACAGCAGTTTGGGAGACCCAGGCAGAGAGAATGGCCCGAGGTGGGAATTTTTAGAGCAGCCTGGGCAACCTAGTGAGGAAAGAAAAGCAAGCAAGCAAGAAAGAAAGAAAGAGAAAGCAAGCAAGCAAGCAAGCAAGCAAGCAAGCAAGAAAGAAAGAAAGAAAGAAAGAAAGAAAAAAAAAAGAAAGAAAAAGAATTCCATTCTCCTGCAAACCTTCTGCCCTCAGTCCTTTCTCCCCCACCCCCCACACATGTGAGGGTCCACAAAACTCGACACCTTCCAGTCCCTACCCTCCCCAGTGGCTGCTCCCGCTCTGGTGTGGGATTTCCCAAGTCTCCCTGGTGGGGTTCCTGCTGACTTTTCTCTCCAAGGTGAGAAATGTGCCCAAGGAAGACCAACTCTTTGACTTGGCAACAAGGAAATTCTGCCAAGAAAGGACAGGGTCAGTTCCCTAACCTGGAAATATTTCTTCCCCCCAATCCCATTTTTCCTGTTTCTAAAGCCAGTCACCCTGTGAACTAACCATAACCATGCACAGTTGAGAATCTGTGTATGATCTGAC
>NW_007183874.1:0-4750 GCF_000164805.1 Carlito syrichta
ACCCACTGACTTTAACTAGCTAGCAAGTTGACTTAGCTAGCTGACTTAAATAACTATCTACTAAGCTAGCCAACTGACATAACTAGCTGTTTTAATTAGCTAGCTACATAGGTATCATGCAGCTAGCTGACTTAACTAGCTGACTTATCTATCTAGCTAGCTGACATATCTAGCTGACTTAACTAGACAGCTTCCTAGCTAGCCAGTGGACTTAACGAGCCTAAATATCTAGCGAACCAGCAGGCTATCCATCTGATGTAACTAGCTTTTTAACCAGATAGCCAGCTGGCTAGACAACTGACTTAATGAGCTGACTTAACTAGATAGCCTGCTAGTTAGTCGGCTGACTAAATTAGCTGTTAAGTAGCTGTCCAGCTTGCTATGCAGCTGACTTAATAGCCTTGCTACATATGTAGCCAGCAGCCTAGCCACCTGATTTAACTAGCTGACTTAACGAAGTATGCAGATGGCTAGTCAGCAGACTTTACAAGCTAGTTACGTGGCTAGGCAGCTGGCTTGCCAGCTGACTTAACTAGCTGACATAACTAGATAGTTTGATGGCTTGCCAGCTGAATTAACTGGCTGCCCACCTACATAATCCACTGACTTGCTAGCTGAATTATCTATCTACCTACCTAGCTAACCTGCTATCCAGCGTGCTGACTTAACTAGGTTACTTAAGTAGCTAGCCAGCTGGCTAGCCAGCTGCCTTAACTAGCTAGCTACCCTGCTAGGGAGTTGGCTAGTCAGCTGACTTAACAAACTGACTAGCTACCTAGCTAGCCAGCTGGAAAGCCAACTGAATTAACTAGCTGACTTAACTAGCTATCCCGCTTGCTAACCAGCTGACTTAACTAGCTTGCTACCTACTTAGCAAGCTGGCTTGCCAGCAGAGGTAACTGCCTGATTTAACCAGCTAGCCAGCTGGCTAGCCAGGTGACTCAACTAGATGAGTTAACTAGTGAGCCTGATGGTTAGCCCGCTGATTTAACCAGATCTCTACTGAGCTAGCTAGCTGGATAGCCAGCTGAATTAACTAGCAGACTTATTTAGCTAGTCAGCTGTCTAGCCAACACAGTTAAGCATCTTGCTACCTAGCTAGTCTGCTGTCAAGCCACCTGACATAACTAGCTGACATACATATCTGGCCTGATTGTTAGTCAGCTGAATTAACTAGCTTGCTATATAGTTAGTCAGCTGGCTAGCCAGCTGACTTAACAAGGTGACTTAACTATCTAGCCAGTGGGCTAGACAGCTGATTTAAATATCTAGCTACCTAGCTAGCCAGTTGTCAAGCCAGCTGACTTAACTAGGTAAAATAACTAGCTAGCCAGCTGGCTAGTAGGCTAATTTAATTGCCTAGCTACCTACCTAACCAGCTGGCTAGTGAGCTGACTTAACTGGGTTAACTAGCTAGCTAACTGTCTAGCCAGCTGACTTAACTAGCTACCTACCTAGCTAGGCAGCTGGTTAGCCAGCTGAATTAACTCGCTCTCTTAACAAGCTGGCAAGCTGAATTAACTAGCTGATTAACCAGCTAGCTAACTAGCTAGCCAGCTGGCCTAGCTAGCTGTATTAAGTAGCTAGCTACCTAGCTAACTATCTAGTTAGAAAGCTGTCTTAACTAGCTGATTTGCCTAGATAGCTACCTGTCATGACTAGCTGACTTTATATCTAGCTTCCTATCAAGCCAACTGACTAACGAGCTGAAATAAGTAGCTAGCCAGATGACTAGCCATCTGACTTAACTAACATTTTAACTAGCTAACCAGCCTGATAGCCAATAGACTTAACGAGCTTACTTAAATAGCTAGCAAGCTGGTTGTTGATGACTTAACTATTTGAATTTACCAGCAAGCAAGCTGGCTAGACAGCTGCCCTAAATACCTGATTACGTATCTAGCCACGTGGCTAGCCAGTTGACTTTCCTAGCTGACTTTAGCAAGCAAGCTAGTTAGCTATCTCACTTAACTATCTAACTACATACCTAGACAGCAGGCAAGCTTGCTGACTTAACTAGCTCAATTGAACAGCTGAATTAACTAGGTGATTTATCTTGCTAGCCATCTGTCTAGCCAGCTGACTTAACTAGCAGGCTACCTAGGGAGCCAGATGGCTAGTCAGCTGACTTAACTAGGTGACTAAATTAGCAAGCCAGCTGCCTAGCCAGCCGACTTAACTACCTGCCTAAACCAGTTAGCTACCTAGATTCCAGATGACTTAAATAGTTAGCTAACTAGGTAGCTATTTAGCTTCCCAGCAGACTTAAATGCATAACTAACAAGCTAGCTACCAGTTACCAAGCTGACTTAAGTAGTTAGCTGCCTAGCGAGCTAGCTGACTTAACCACCTTGCTAAATATTTAGCTTACACATTATCTAACGTGCTAGCTAGGTGACTTAATTGTCTCACTTAACTCGTTAGCTAATGAGCTATCTAGCTGACTCATCCTGCTGACTAACTCATTAGTTAACTAGCGAGCTAGCCTACTCGACCAACTGACTCCACCAGTATGCGAACAAGCTCGCTAGCTGAATCAACCAGCTGCCTTAACCCATTAGGTAACTAACTATCTACCTGACTCAACCTGCTGACTTAACCCATTATCTCACTATCTAACTAGTTGTCTTAACCATCTGACTACATAAGAAAGCTGACTTAACTAGCTGACTTACCTAGCTGACTTAACTACTTAGCTAACGGACTTAACTGGTTGACTTAACTAGTTATCTAGCTCACTTAACTACCTGAATTAAATAGTTAGCTAACTATTTAACTAGCTGAATAACTAGCTGACTTATCTAACTACTTAAGTAGTTGGGTAGCAGACTTAAGAAGCTGAGTTAGTTAGCTAACTAGTGAGCTAGCTGATTGAGCTAGCTAACTTAACTACCTAGCGGGTTAACTAGCTTGCTTAGCTAGCTGACTTAACTAGTTGGCTAACTAGATAGCTAGCTGATTTAACGAGTTGGTTAACCAGTTAGATAACTGTTTTATTAGTTGGTAAATGAGTTAACTGGCTGACAACTAGTTGGATAATGAGTTAGCTACGTTTCTTAACTCGTTGGCTGACGAGTCACCAGACTAGTTAGCTGGTTTAACACGTTGACTGACTACTCAGCCAACTTATTACCTGGTTAAACAATGTGGCCCAATAGTCGGCCGACTAGTTAGCTTGGTCGACGAGTTGACTGATGAGCTGGTCCCCTAGTTAGCATGATTAACTAGTTGTCTGGCTGGTTTCCTGACCTAATTAGTCGGCCGATTATTTGGTTGACTAGTTGGCTGGCCTAACTATTTGGTCACCTAGTTAGCAGAGCTAACTTCTCAGCTCCCAAGTTGGCCGACTAGTCGGCTGATTGGTTATGTGAAATAACTAGTTGGCCCGCTACTTGGCCGACCCCTTAGCTTACTTAACTAGTCAGCCAGCGAGTTAGCTGGCTGGTCAGCTGAATTAACTAGTTGGTCGGTAAGTGAGCCGACTGGTCAGCTGACTTAACTATTCAGAGGGTGAGTGAGCCAACTGTTCAGGTGACTTAACTTGTCGGCCGGCGAGTGAGCTGACTGTTTAGCTGACGTAACTATTCATCTGGCAAGTGAGCTAACTGGTCAACTGACTTTAGTTGGCTGGCTAGTGAGTGGACCGGTCAGAAGACATAACTAGTCATCCAGGGATTAAGCCGACAAATGAGCCCTCTTAACTAGTCAGCCATCAAGTGAGCCAGTGGGAGAGCTGACTTAACTAGTCAGCCAATGAGGTAGCTGACCAGTGAGCTGACTTAACAAGTCGAATGGCAAGCAAGCCCACTAGTTAGCTGACGTGTTGTCCTGTGAGTGAGCTGACAAGTAATTGACGAGTTAGCAGGGAATGAGCTGACTAATTTGCTGACTGGTTGGCAGGCGAGTGAGCTGACTAGTTAGCTGACCTGATGGAAAGACACTGAGGTTACTAGTTAACTGATCAGCTGGTTGAGTGTCTAGCAGTTTAGTTAGCTAAGTAATTAGCTGATTTGCTAGCTGACACAACTAGCTAGCTGACTAGCAAGCTGGCTATCTAGCTGACATAATTAGCCAGCAAGCAAGTTATCTAGCTGTCTAGCTAGCTGACTTAATTGGCTAGTTATCTGGCTAGTTAGCTGGATAGGTGACTTATCTATCTAGCTGGCAATCTAGTTGAATAGCTAGCTGAATGAACTGGCTAGCTGAGTAGTAACCTGACTAGCTAGCTGACTTAACTAGCTAGCTGAATTGTTAACTGACATGCTAGCTGACTTAACTAGCTAACTGGCTAGCTAGTTGACTTTACTAGTAGACTATCTAGTTGGCTTGCTAGCTGGATAGCCAGCTGACATAACGAGCTAGCTACAGGTTTGGTTAGATGGCTAACCAACTGGCTTACCTACCTGGCTACCTGACTGGGTAACTGGCTAGACATCCAGCTATCTAGCTAGTGGGAGAACTAGAAGGCTAACCTGCTGGCTTAAATAGTCAGGCGAAGGCTGGACAGTCGGATAGCCAGCTGGCTTACATAGCCAGCCACCCTTCTCATCAGCTGACTAGCCAGCTGGCTGAACTTGCTCTCCAACTACCTGACAAGCCAGCTAACCAGCCAGCTTAACTTGCCAGAGACCTAGCTAACCAGACGGCTTACCAGCTAACTTAACAAGCAGACTTAAGTTGATAGCCATCCAGCTAGACAGCTGGCTTAACTAGCTAGCCACCTATCTAGACAGGCAGTTAGCCAAGTCAC
>NW_007183875.1:0-723 GCF_000164805.1 Carlito syrichta
AGCCAGCTAACCAGCCAGCTTAACTTGCCAGAGACCTAGCTAACCAGACGGCTTACCAGCTAACTTAACAAGCAGACTTAAGTTGATAGCCATCCAGCTAGACAGCTGGCTTAACTAGCTAGCCACCTATCTAGACAGGCAGTTAGCCAAGTCACTTAACACGCTGACTTAACTAGCTTGCCAGCCAGCTAGCCAGCTGACGTAATTAGCTAGCTACCTATCTCGCAAGGTGGTTAGCCAGCTGACTTAACTAGCTGACTTAAACAGCTAGCCAGCTGGCTAGACAGCTGAGTTAACTATGTAGCTACCTAGCTGGCCAGTTGTATAGCCACTTGAATTAACTACCTGACTTAACACGCTAGCCAGCTGGATAGGCAGCTGACTCAACTACCTGATTTAAATAGTTAGCCAGCTGGCTAGCCAGCTTACTTAACTCGCTGACATCCTTAGCTAGCCAGGTGGCTAGCCAGTTGACTTAAATAGGTAGCTACCTTTGTATCCTGCTGACTTGACAGCTGACTTAAGAACCTAGCTAATAGCTAACCAGTTGACTAGCCAGCTGATTAACTAGCTAGATACCCAGCTAGGCAGCTTGCTAGCCAGCTGCATTAACAAACTGATTAGCTAGCTAACCAGCTCACTCAACTAGATGATTTAACTAGCTAGTTTCCTATATAGCCAGATGACTTAACCATCTGTAATAGCTAGATAGCTACCTAGCTA
>NW_007183876.1:0-2221 GCF_000164805.1 Carlito syrichta
AGGTAGGCAGATCCACAAAGAAATATCCTGGCGAGATGGAAGCCATTATCTCTGATGGGTGAGGAAAGGCTTTCTTTTCTCCTGGGCATGTACCCTGAGCGCCTCTGGTTTGACCTCTCATCCCTGCCATGCCCCCTCTGCCCAGTCTCCCTTGGGTGTTGAAATTCCCTCTAATATCTTCCTCTCCACACTTCACATCAGACCTTCAACCCCTAAATTTATTACTCCAGGTCATGAAGGAAAGGTTCATGCATATAATACTGATTTTTCCAGATGTCTTACCCATAGGCAGTTTCTTCATAGAGTAAACCAATGCCAATTCTTTAAAGTGAAGCAAAATTGTGGTCTTTTTTCCCCTGGAGCACATTCTGAAGATTATAATCTACAAAAACAATTAAAATGAGAAAGGATCCCTGGGCCTAGCTCGGCACTAATTTTCATTCATCTCATTTATAGAGTGGACAGGTGAGAGATGTCCTCCTCATCTCTGGATTGAAGATATGCTGACAGCTCTATCCATCAGGCAAGTTGTCATAGCCCAGTGCTTTACAGAAGCTGTTAAACAAAACTGTTAAACAAAGGTCCCACTGGCTAACAGTTCTAGGAGATGAGAAAGAAGAAAGCTAATCTTAGTGCCCAGAGAAAAATATTCTACTCACCCAGCAGAGAAATTTAGCAGAGGTATTAGAATGCACAGACAAATTCCAAATATATGTCTGTATTTCTGCTTCCTTTATGATTTTGAAATCAATCTCTGCTTGAAATATATTGATAACTAATCAGCCAGCCATGACAATCTCACTGAAACTTGGATCCATCTTCATTAGCCAATGTAAAGAATGCTTATATCTATAAATACAGGGCAGAGAAAATATTGGGGACATAATCCCAGGTCCACAGTTATACTGTTCTGCCAAAGAGCTGGACTGCAGCTGGAAGCCTTGAACAATCATGAGGACAGCGACCATTTACACCATCATATTAATAGTGTGACTGGTGGTCATTTTACAGTAGCTTCAAGAATTTTGAGCACATATAAAACATCCAAAGGACATATTTCAGCTGCTAGGTTTAGAACCTTTTTTCCCTTCAACAGTTGTAGATTCTTCTGAGTTTTAGATCATCCAGGTTCCTCAAGGACAGAAAGAAGTTCCATGAAGGCCTAAGGGAGACTTCACAGAATGACCCGTTTTGAAGTCTAACTCAGACAGACGGCAAGAGTGTCTCAGTGGTCTCCAAGATCCTGGCCATGCTTGGGACCTGGAGAACAGCTTCTAGAATGGGGCTAATGCAAGAGGAACACCCTGCCAGTGAGCTGGGAACAAAAGGGCCCTCAGCCAGCAGGTGGCCCTGCAATCTTTGGCAATCGAACCTTTGTGGGTGTTCTCTGTTTGTCACTCTACCCAAAGTGCTGTAATACCCCTTTGGTTGTCTTCTCTGCCCTCTTCTGATTTTGCTGAGTCATGTCATGCTGTGTCATAGAACTTTGTGCAGCAGGAGGCTCAAAGAAAACCTCTTTTGTGGTTGACTCTCAGATTCACTCATCATCAGGGAGAGGCTCCCATGACGAGAACTTCAGCGAGGTCAGTCAAGAAGAGGGTCTGTTAACGGGGGTCATCCAAACCTGAGGGTGATGAAGAAGACGTATTTGTGGGTGGATCAAAGCCTCTCTAATGTTTGAGGACACTTCTCCAAGTGAAACTGACCTGCCTATGGCTCCCTGCCTGGGTTCAAAGGCTCTAGGCATCCATGTTGCTTGGCCAAGTCATCTCTCAGGAAAGGCTCCAGATGCACATCAACCTCACAGACCATAGAGTAGAAGAAGGGGACTTTCTTCTCCCACCTGTGCCTGGCTAGCTTTGCATGCAGAAGGAAAGTGTTCGCAGAGGGGTGGACTACACTCTCTCCAAAGGCAAATGTCCTCTGCTAAAGAGAACCTCTTTTTTCCCCTGCTGGAGAGCAGGGGGGAGGGATCTGTTTTTACCATCCTCTCCTGATTTCTTAGTCAGAAGGGTCTCAGAGAAGATCCTTCAGTTGCTGAGGATTGATTCAGGTGGGTGAATGCGAATTGGAAGGGGGAGGGCATCTAAATTATTCTACACAATAAGAGGAGGGAGGGAAGAGGCTGAAAGGCAACCGGTGGGAGGCAGGAAGGACAGAGGAGTGAAGAAAAAGTTTCACTGTGATGTATTCTCCATCTTCCCAGAAAAATCATCATTAT
>NW_007183877.1:0-610 GCF_000164805.1 Carlito syrichta
CTGGGTCTCCCCACCTGATGCATATCTCAAATGCTCGGGAGCCTCGGGTCAAAATTATGGTTGACGGACGACCCATCCTGGTACACACTGGAGCTACCCTTTCTGTCCTACAGGAGTTCTGGGGACCAACCTCACCATCCCGGTCCCCCGTAGTCGGGGTAGGGGGCCAAACCTTCATCCCACACACAACTCCTACGCTAACGTGCATATTTGCTGGCGTCCCATTTACCCACTCCTTCCTGGTCATGCCTCAGTGCCCTACACCCCTTATGGGTAGGAACATCCTGGCCAAATTCCAGGCATCCATCACCTTCAACCCCAGCACTGCCCTCACCAACCCACTACCGACAACTTCCCTACTTCTCCTTTTGGCTTCTAATCCCTGGCCTCCCTCCCCACAACCCGCTTTGCTCCCTCCCCCACTAACCTCGGCGGTTAACCCACTAGTCTGGGACATCCACATCCCTTCATTAGCCCAGTGCCCGCCTGTTCACATCCAGTTAAAGGACCCGTCCACTCACCTCAGTCAGCCACAATGCCCTCTCCCCAGGGCCAGTCTGCTAGGTCTGCAGCCTATCTTAAATACCCTACTACGCAAGGGATACTTAAG
>NW_007183878.1:0-323 GCF_000164805.1 Carlito syrichta
ACCCTTTTTTCTCACATGTTATCCCAGGGATGTTTGATGTTGAAGTAGAAGTGGTCTCCGGCTTGTGAAGTGAGAAGAAAAATGTCTTTATCACCTTTAAACCTTTCTATCCTTATGGAGTGGATCATGCAAGAGACTTTTGGGCATCCCCCATAAATTTCAGGGTTTCATTTACAGTAATCTTGGGTTTGGTCAAAAAGAAAGCAGAATTGAGGTACTTTGTGCCACGTTAAAGTAAGTGAGCACATGGGAGAGAGAGACATGGGGATAGAAACTCGAGACTGGCAGCTATGGCTGGTAGTCTGCTGTGGCCAGACGTTGGG
>NW_007183879.1:0-361 GCF_000164805.1 Carlito syrichta
AAGAAAGAAAGAAAGAAAGAAAGAAAGAAAGAAAGAAAGAAAGAAAGAAAGAAAGAAAGAAAGAAAGAAAAAGGAAAAGAAAGAAAAAAGAAAGGAAGTAAGGAAGGTAGAAAGAAAGAATCTATTCTTTTGCAAACCTACTGCCCTCAGACCTTCCCCCCACCCCTCCACATGTGAGGGTCCCCCAAGCTCGGCACCTTCCTGCCCAACCCCCCCCCAATGCCTGTTTCCAATTTGGTGCAGGACTTCCCGAGGGTCCCTGGCTGGGTTCCTCTGAGCTCTCCTCTCCAAGGTAAGAAACATGCCTCAGGCAGGCCAGCCGTCCGACTCAGCAAAGAGAACCTTCCTCAAAGAAATGCCA
>NW_007183880.1:0-351 GCF_000164805.1 Carlito syrichta
ATGAAGTGGAATGCAGAGGAATTGAATGGAATCAAATGGAGAGTAATAAAAAGGAATGCACTGGAATTGAAAGGGATGGAATGGAATGGAATGGAATGGAAAGGAATGTAATGGAGAGGAGCTGATTAGAATGGAATGGAATGGAAGGAATTACAAAGAATGGAATGGAACGGAGAGGAATGGAATCGCATAGAATGGATTGGAATGGAGAGGAGTTGAATAAAGTGGAATGGAAAGGAATGGAATAGAATGGAATGGAAAGGAATGGAATGAAATGAAGAGGAATACAAGAAAAAATGGAATGTAGAGAAATGGAATGGAGTGAAATGGCGTGGAGAGCAATGGAATGGA
>NW_007183881.1:0-1316 GCF_000164805.1 Carlito syrichta
GCTCTCTCACTCCCCCTTCCCTACCAGGCAGTTACAGACCTTCTTCCCTCTCTCTGTAGCAGCTGCTCTAATAAATCTCTTGGCCTCAAAGGGTGTTGAGTCTCACTGGCGCCATCCTCCTTCAACTATAACTTCTATTCCTTTGACTATTTCCACTGATGTTAATAATATACGTACTAATATGGATTTTGAAAGAAATTTCCTCAATGTGAGAAAAATAAGAACATTTAAAATTATCAATCAACTAAGTGAAATTCAGGAAGGCAGTAGAAATAAATTTTGCAGTGCAAAGTTCAGACTGCCAGAATAATTTTTGTCCCCATGAACTTGCAGTGTGATGATCCACTGGGGCAGGTAGAGAACAAGACAGCAAAATTGCTGGAGACAGAAAGTGGGACTGACAATAGGGGATGAAGAAGGACATATTAATAGCCAACGTTGATGAAGCCCTTGTGATGTATCAGGCACTGAGTTAAGGGCTCCAGTATGCATTTATGCATTATCTTACTTAAACCCACAATTCTTTGAATTAGGTAGGCTACTTTAGTCCATTTTGTGCTGCTGTAACAGGTAATTTATAATGAACATAAATGTATTAACACATTGGCCTGCAGGCTGGAAAGTCCAAGGTAAAGGGGCCACATCTGTTGAGTGTCTTCTGACAGCATCATCCATGGCAGAAGGTCAAAGAAAAGGCCAAGAGAGAGACAGATAGAGATAAAGATAGAGACAAAAATATATATATATATGTGGAGAGAGAGAGAGAGAGAATGCGAATGTACAAGAGGTGACCAATCATTCTTTAATAAGGAGCCCACTTCTGTGATAATGAAGCCAAGCCAATCCTGTGATGGTGGCATTAATTCATTTATAAGTGTGATGCCCCATAATACAAACATCTTTTGTTAGGCCTGACCTCCCAACATTGCCTCATTGAGGATCAAGACTCCAACCCATAAGCTTTGGGGAACACATTCAAACCATAGCATAGATATTTTTATTATTCCCATTTTATATATGAGAAAACCAAATCTAAGAAAGATCACATAACTTGTCCAAGGAGACACAGTGAGCAATGTTCAGCTGGGACCCAAACCCAAGCAGTCCTTCCTCCAGTAACTGTCCTGTCCTTCTAATCACTATTCCATAATAGACTCAAGAGACCTACAGGAGACTCCAGTGGTTCTGTGTTCAGCAATGGCTTCCATAAATAGCAACTTGTGGTGATTATATATAAGATTGTTAGATTTAACTTGAGAAGTTTAACTACGAGGAAATAGAGAAAAGCGTTACTATTCAACATGGACCACTCTTGG
>NW_007183882.1:0-737 GCF_000164805.1 Carlito syrichta
CTTGTTAAGTCAGTTGGCTAGTCAGCTGGGTAGCTGGTTAATTCAGCTAGTTAAGAGAGCTGGCAAGCCAACTGGCAAGGTAGGTAGCTAGCTAATTGAGTCAGCTAGATGGCTACCTGGCTAGCTAGTGATGTCAGTGAGTTAAGTCAGCTGGCTAGCCAACTTGCTAGCTTTTTGAGTCAGCTAGTTTAATCAGTTGTCTAGCCAGCTCTCTAGGGAGGTAGCTAGCTAGATAAGTCCCCTTACTAGTCAGCAGGCTAGCTGTTCCAGATAGCTAGTTAAGTCAGCAAGCTTGCCTGCTGGCTAGGTAGGTATCTAGCTAGATAAGTCAGCTTGCTAGCCAGCAGGCTACCTGTTCAAGTCAACTTGTTAAGTCAGCTGGCTAGCCTGCTGGCTAGGTAGATAGCTAGCTAGTTAAGTGAGCTGGATAGCCAGTTTGTTAGCTTAAGTCAACTAGGTAAGTCAGCTGGCTATCCAGCTGGCTAGATAGGTAGCAAGTTAGTTAAGTCAGCTGGCTAGCCAGCAGACTAGATTGTTAAATCAGCTAGTTAAATCTGCTGGCAACAAGGTGGCTAGCTAGTTAAGTCAGTTCATTAAGTCAGTTGGCTATTCAACTGGTTATCTAGTTATAAAGCTAGTTATGTCAGGTGGCTAGCCATCTGGCTTAGCTAGTTATTTCTGCTAGTTAAATCACCTGGTTAGATTGGAAGCTAACTATATTAATCAGCTAGCTAGTT
>NW_007183883.1:0-1143 GCF_000164805.1 Carlito syrichta
TACAGGTCAAAGGCATTCAAGATATGACCTTGCTGTCAAGTCGTTCAACTTCGTTGGGTCTTAGTTTCCTCATTAGAGAGTAAAGGTTGGACAACATAATCTCTCAACCCACTTACAGCTTCTACAAGTCTTTGCAAATTGAGGATACTAAGAATATTATAAACAAAGTTAAAAATAATGAGAACAGACTTTCCCCTCTTTACTCCCCATTGTATAGTTTTACTGAATTGAATTTTTTCTTTTTCAGTAAAACATACATATTGCTTAGGTGCGATAAAGCTAGAAGCGACACATCCTTCTTCCCCTACCAAGGATGACTATCACTTATCAGGGTTTTTCATCTGACATGCCTCTCCTTGCTTGCTCTGAATATATAACATTATGTGCTCATATATGAAGAACATAAATGTATACAATACTGGAAGATAGGTGAAAAAGAGTTAGTGTTGCTATTTTCTGCTTAATTTGTCTTTCCTAGCATTATTCTCCTTTTCCACAATTTGCATGTATCACTTTTATCGTTCAAAAGTTAATTTTAAGCTGGGTTTGGTGGCTCAGTCTGTAATCCCACGCCTTGGGAGGCTGAGGTGAGTGAATTGCCTGAGCCCGCTGGTTCGAGACCTGCTTAGGCAACTTGGCGAGATCTCATCTCTACAATAAATAAAAAAAATTAGCCGGACGTGGTATGCATGCCTGTAGACTCCAACTCAAAAAAAAAAAGTTAATTTTATTTGAATAAAACAATGCTCATGTGATGAATAATAGCAAAAGCATTTTATCTCTTATTGTTAAAGAGAGATGAGAGCTAGCATTTGATTAAAAATATTGTGTGGAGGCTGGGCGCAGTGACTCACACCTGCAATCCCAGCACTTTGGGAAGTCAAAGCAAGAGGATTGCTTGAGGTCAGGGGTTCGAGACAAGCCTGGACAAAATGGTGAGACCTCATCTCTACAATAAACAATAAAAAAAATTAACTTGGTGTGATGGCACACGTCTGTATTTGCATCTACTCAGGAGGCTGAGGCAGAAGGATCACCTCAGCCCAGAGGTCAAGGCTGCTATGGCCATGATCGTGCCACTGTATGCCAGCCTGGGTGACGGAGTGACACTCCAACTCAAAAAAAAAAAAAAATTGCATGGAG
>NW_007183884.1:0-677 GCF_000164805.1 Carlito syrichta
AAATACACATAGAATTAAATCTGTTCTTCTAAAGATGGCTTAGGAGTTTTTACCCCAAAAGGTGACTCCATAAACAAATCATGTTTAAATATAGGCAAAGAAACTTAATGAAGACACAACCTAAAAAACAATTCCCTGATTTCTAACATAGAAATAGCTGTTTATACCTGAAGAACACAAATCACTCTATAAAAAAGATACCTGCACACGTATGTTTATCGCAGCATTGTTCACAATAGCAAGAACCTGGAAACAACCATGCTGCCCATCAAAAGAGGACTGGATTAAAAAAATGTGGTACATATACACGATGGAATACTACGCAGCCATAAAAAAGAACAAAATCATGAATTTTGCAGCAACCTGGATGGAACTAGAGTCTATAATACTGAGTGACCTCACACAGAAACAAAGATCAGAATATCACATGTTCTCACTCATATAATGGACCTTGAACATCCAATGTAATACTATAACAAAATGACTGACGGTACTGGGAAACTATGGGGGGGAGGGGGAGGGGATTAACAGTAGCACATATCTGTCTGGGGCTGGGAAAACACCTCTTATCAACAGGGTGTCTGAATGAAACGTAATTGTACACCTAACCCCTTAACTGTACTCCCACAAACTATAATAAAAATACTGATTAATTTATTAAAAAAAATAAAAAAAAA
>NW_007183885.1:0-337 GCF_000164805.1 Carlito syrichta
ATGAAACGTAATTGTACACCTAACCCTTAACTGTACCCCACAAAACTATAATAAAAATACTGATTAATTATTAAAAAAAATAAAAAAAAATAAAAAAAATTAAAAAATAAAAGGTATAGGTGACCGGACATGGTGGCTCAAGCCTATAATCCCAGCACTTTGGGAGACCGAGGAGAGAGGATTGCCTGAACCCAGCGGTATGAGACCAACCTGGGCAACTTGGTGAGACAGCGTCTCTACAATAAATCAAAAAATTAGCCAGGCGTGGTGGCGCATGCCTGCAGTTCTGGCTACTTGGAAGGCTGAGGCAGAAGGATCACCTGAGCCCATCAGGTCA
>NW_007183886.1:0-371 GCF_000164805.1 Carlito syrichta
CCCCCCATCATCTACATCACCTCCTAGGATATAAGGGCCTCAAAACACTCCCTCCTGGCCGGGTTCTTTCCCTTCTAGTCTTCTTTATCCAAGATCCTTCCATCTCCTTCCAAGCCTGCACGCCTCTTCACCCAGACTCACTACTTCCTCTCCCACTGACACTCCAATCCATAACTGTGTTGAGGTCCTCGAGTCCCTACTTCCCTGCCCTGTACATATTCAGGAAGGACCCTTATTTAAGCCCTCCTACATATGGTTCACAGACAGAAGTTCATACATACATGAGGGGTCCCGAGTAGCAGGATACGCTGTCACCTCAGCCACTGATGTCATCAAAGCTAACCCTCTCCTGCCCCACACCACCAACCAGC
>NW_007183887.1:0-504 GCF_000164805.1 Carlito syrichta
GGTCAGACTGGCAAATGGATTTCACTGTTATGCCCCCCGTCCGTAACACCAAATATCTTTTAGTCTTTGTTGACACTTTTTCCGGGTGGGTCGAAGCTTTTGCCACCTCCAACAAGCAGGCTGCTATGATAGGATCCATTTTAGCCAACCATATTATCCCTCGGTTTGGAGTCCCCTCCTCTCTCCAATCAGATAATGGAACTGAATTTACCTCACAAGTTGTCCAATCTCTAACGACAGCTCTTAATATCAAATGGCATTTTCACATTCCTTATCACCCACAATCTTCAGGGAAGGTTGAATGGACTAACCGCACACTAAAAAATACTCTCAGCCTGTAATCCCATGCCTTTGGGAGGCTGAGGTGAGTGGATTGCCTGAGCCCATGGGCTCGAGACTCGTCTGGGCAGGCGAGACCTCATCTCTACAATAAATCAAAAAATCAGCCAGGCATGGTAGTGCATGCCTATAATTCTGGCTACTTGGAAGGCTGAGGCGGAAGGA
>NW_007183888.1:0-514 GCF_000164805.1 Carlito syrichta
ACTTAATTCTAGTGGCTAGCCACCTGTCTAGCTAGGTAGCTAGCTAGTTAAGTCAGCTGGTTAACCAGCTGTCTAGCTGGTTTCATCAGCTAGTTATGTCAGCTGGTGAGCCACCTGGCTAGGTAGATAGCTAGCAAATTATTTCAGCTGGATAGCCAGCTAAGTAGATAGCTCAGTCCGCGATTTGAGTTGGGTAGCCTGCTGGCTAGCTAAGTGGCTAGCTAGTTAAGCCAGCAGGCTAGCCAGATGGCTATCTAGTTAAGTCACTTAGTTAAGTCAGCTGGAAAGCCAGCTGGCTAGCTAGGTGGCTGGCAAGTTAAGAAGGCTGGTTAGTAGGCTGGTCATATAGGTGGCCAGCTAGTTAATCCAGCTGGCTAGCAGGCTGATCAGCATTGTGGCTGGCTAGTTAAGATGGTTGGCTATCCGCTTGTCCAGCCAGCCAGCTGGCTATTTCAGCTGGATGGCTAGCCAGCTGGCCAGCAGGCTAGCTACCTAGCCGGCTGCCTAGCCACCT
>NW_007183889.1:0-416 GCF_000164805.1 Carlito syrichta
GCCAGCAGGCTAGCCAGATGGCTATCTAGTTAAGTCACTTAGTTAAGTCAGCTGGATAGCCGGCTGGCTAGCTAGGTGGCTGGCAAGTTAAGAAACCTGGTTAGTAGGCTGGTCATATAGGTGGCCAGCTAGTTAAGCCAGCTGGCTAGCAGGCTGATCAGCATGGTGGCTGGCTAGTTAAGATGGTTGGCTATCCACTTGTCCAGTCAGCCAGCTGGCTATTTAAGGTGGATGGCTAGCCAGCTGACCAGCAGGCTAGCTACCTAGCCGGCTGCCTAGCCACCTAGCTAGACAGGTATCTTGCTAGTTAAGCCAGCTGTCTAGTGCTCTATCCAACTAGTTAGTCAGCTAGTTAAGTCAGATTGCAAGCCAGCTAGCTCGTTAAGTCAGCTAGCAAGTCAGCTAACTATTCAGCT
>NW_007183890.1:0-532 GCF_000164805.1 Carlito syrichta
CAGGTTGATCAGCATGGTGGCTGGCTAGTTAAGATGGTTGGCTATCCACTTGTCCAGTCAGCCAGCTGGCTATTTAAGGTGGATGGCTAGCCAGCTGACCAGCAGGCTAGCTACCTAGCCGGCTGCCTAGCCACCTAGCTAGACAGGTATCTTGCTAGTTAAGCCAGCTGTCTAGTGCTCTATCCAACTAGTTAGTCAGCTAGTTAAGTCAGATTGCAAGCCAGCTAGCTCGTTAAGTCAGCTAGCAAGTCAGCTAACTATTCAGCTGCCTAGTTAAGTCAACCAGCTAGTCAGAGAGCGAGTCCACTAGCTAGTTTAGTCAACTGCCTAGTCAGCTTATAGTTAAGTCAGCTAGCCAGCTAACTAGGCAGTTAGCTAGCTTGCTAATTCAGCCAGGTAGAGAGCAAATAGCTTGTTTGCTAGCTAGATATGTCAGCTAGATAGCCAGCTGGTGAGTCAGCTAATGAGTTAAGTCAACTAGTAAATAAGCTAGTTACTTAGCTAACTAGTTGGCTAGCAGCTCACCTAGCTG
>NW_007183891.1:0-786 GCF_000164805.1 Carlito syrichta
CAAAAATTGGAACCATTTCCCCTGAAAACTGGAACAAGACAAGGATGTCCACTCTCACCCATCCTGTTCAATATAGTATTGGAAGTCCTGGTGAGAGCAATCAGAGTAGAGAAGACAATCAGGGGTATCCAAATAGGAAAAAAGGAAGTCAAATTATCTCTCTTTGCAGATGATATGATCGTGTACCTTGAAAACCAAAGAGAATCTGTCAAAAACCTCCTTACACTGATAAAGGCCTTCGGCAATGTCTCAGGATATAAAATAAATGTGCAAAAGACAATCACATTTCTTTACATCAATAATAAACAAGCAGAAACACTAATAAAAAACACAATCCCATTCACAATAGCCACAAAAAAATGAAATACCTTGGCATCTTCCTAACTAGAGACATGAAAGACCTTTACAATGGAAACTACAAAACACTGCTCAAAGAAATCAAAGATGACACAAACAAGTGGAAAAAATATCTCATGCTCATGGACTAGAAGAATCAACATTGTGAAGATGTTCACCTTACTGACGGCAATCTACAGATTCAATGCAATACCTGTCAAATTACCAGTAACATTCTTCTCAGACCTAGAAAAACAACACAGGAATTCATATGGAAACACAAATGAGCAAGAATAGAAAGAACTATCCTCAGGAAAAAAAAAACAAAGCAGGTTGTATCACATTACCAGACTTCAAACTTTACTGTAAAGCTACAATCATAAAAATAGATTGGTATTAGTATAGGAACAGGCATATAGATCAATGGAATAGAATTGAGATTCCAGAAGC
>NW_007183892.1:0-742 GCF_000164805.1 Carlito syrichta
GCCAACCGGTCAGCAAACTAGTCGGCTCGCTCACCAGCCAACAGGTCAACTAACTTGTTGGCTCGCTTGCAGGCCAACATGGCAGCTAACTAGTCAGCTTCCCCACCAGTTGACTAGTTAAGTCAGCTCACCAGTTGGTTCGCTCGCTGGTCGACTAGCTAAGGCAGTTCACCCATCGGCTCAGTGGCAGGCCGACTAGTTTACTCGGTTCTCTGGTCACCTCAATTGTCGGTCAACTAGTTAAGTCTTTTGAGCTGTTGGTTCACTCATTAGCTGACTAAATTCATCTGGCCAGTCAGGTCACTCGCCAGCCGATTAGTTACGTCCGCTGACAGGTCAGCTCACTCGCTGACTGACTAGTTAAATCAGCTGAGAATTTGACTCATTCACCAGCTGACTAGTTAAGTCAGCTGACACTTTGGCTCACTCACCAGCCACGTTGTTAAGTCAGCTCACCTGTCAGCTCACACGCAGGCCGACTTGTTTAGTCATCTAACTGGTCAGCCTATAAATCGGCCAAATAGTTGAGTTAACTAACCAATTGGCCGACTAGTCGTAGAACTTGTCAACTGATAAGTTAGCTCAGCTAACTAGTAAGCCTACTAATTAAGCCATTTAAATAGTTGGTCAACAAGTCGGCCGAATTGTTTGTTCAGCAAACCAGCCTGCCAACTAGTTAACAGAGCGAACTAGTGGGCCAACTCGTCAGTCAAATTTTTGACCCAGCTAACTAGTCGGCCAT
>NW_007183893.1:0-331 GCF_000164805.1 Carlito syrichta
GTCAGCTAGCTAGACAGTTAGATAGCTTGTTTGCTAGCTAGTTATGTCAGCTAGATAGCCTGCTATATAGTCACCTAGCTAGTTAAGTCACCTAGCAAATCAACTAGTTACTTAGCAAAGTAGTCAGCTAGCAACTCCACTAGCTGGTCAGCTAACTAGTGACCTTGCTCACTTTCCATCAGGTCAGCTAGCTAGTCAGATTGCTCGCCTGCCAACCAGTTAGCAAACTAGTCAATACTCTCTCCAGCCAACAGGTCAAAAATCTTGTCGGCTTGCTCACAGGCTAATAGTCAGCTAACTAGTTGACTTGCTCACCACATGACAAGTTAAG
>NW_007183894.1:0-585 GCF_000164805.1 Carlito syrichta
CAGCTGACACAATTAGCAAGATACCTAGGTAGCCAGCTGGCTAGCCAACTGACTTAGCTAGGTGTTTTAAGTAGATAGCCAGCGGGCTAGACATCTGACAACTATCTAGCTACCTACTAGCCAGCAGTCGAACCAGCTGACTTAACTAGGTGACTTAACAAGCTATCCAGTTGGCTAGAAGGCTGACCTAACTGCCTAAGTGCCTAGCTTGCCAGCTGGATAGCCAGCTTACTTAACTAGCTACCTACCTACATAGCCTGTTGAATTGCCAGCTTACTTAACTACTTAGCTACCTAGCTAACCAGCTGGCTAGTGAGCTGACTTAACTAGGTTAATTAACTAGCTAGTTAACTTGCTAGCCAGCTGACTTAACTAGCTAGCTATTCAGCTAGGCAGCTGGCTCACCAGCTGACATAACTCAATGACTTAAGTAGCTAGCAAGCTGACTTAACTAGTTGACTTAACCAGCTAGCTACCTAGCTAGTCAGCTGGCTTAACTAGCTAGCTTAATTATCTAGCTACCTAGCTAGTTATCTAGCTAGCCAGCTGCCTTAACTGGGTAGGTAGCTGACATATCTAGCTGTC
>NW_007183895.1:0-1033 GCF_000164805.1 Carlito syrichta
GGGTTGGATATGCACTCAGTTCGAAACCTCAGGGGCTCTTATTAACTTTACCCTGGGATTAAAGCTCTTTTTTACAAAGTCTAGGACTAAGGCCTTCAGTGGAGGCAGCACTGGAGAACTTCTGACAACTCGGTCTCACAATGTCTCACATAGGTTCCACTTTTGTCCTCACCAGGGACAGAAGCAGAACATGATGTGACACTGTGTACTGCGTTATTTAGCAAATAGTGAGGAGGACACCCCTAGAGATGAATGTAATTTTAAACCAGAAAAAAATGATTAAGAGTCATGGGAATGAAGAAAACAGCAGCAGCAGATGTTGAAAAATAGAAAAGAAAGGCGAGAGCTAAGAGTGAATTCATTTTTCTCCTAAGTCTTGCATTTTTACTCAATCATGCCAGATGGAGAAGACATCGCTAAGACATAAGGTACTTTTGGTTTCACTGCCCTTCTCACAAGAGAACTGGTAAAAAAGTAACTTTTCCAAAGCAGCAGAATGATAAAAACAAATGTATTATTTCTTTTATTAATGAAGACTCAATTTCTCTCATTCATTTGAGATAACAAACTGTGGTGGGAAAGCTCCGACTTTGGGCTAGAGAGACATGACTTTGAATACTAATTATCTTAATCGCTATCTGTATGACCTTGACAGGGTTTCTGTATTTTTGTATATATATTTCTTTTTTCTTTTTTTAGTATTTTCACTTACAAAAGGTTAAAAGCTAATATTTATTGAGGCCTTTCTTTGTGCTAGACATTATGCTAATCAAATTATTTTACTTTCTCATTAAATCCTTCAAGAAATTATTTGTGTCATGTTTTCTCAGCTATTTTCCATAAGAGAAAATAAAATAGAAGCTAATTTAAGTAGTTTAACATTAGGTTACCAACTTAATCTAGAAATTAGATGCATGAGTGACAAGGGAGTTGTGCCTAGGTTCAAACTCCAGGTTCATCATGTAAGTTTGGGTATCTCTTTACTTTGTTTTGCCAGAGTTTCTCCATGGGTGTTGAGAATAGCTCCCTCATA
>NW_007183896.1:0-835 GCF_000164805.1 Carlito syrichta
ACTTTTCCAAAGCAGCAGAATGATAAAAACAAATGTATTATTTCTTTTATTAATGAAGACTCAATTTCTCTCATTCATTTGAGATAACAAACTGTGGAGGAAAAGCTCCGACTTTGGGCTAGAGAGACATGACTTTGAATACTAATTATCTTAATCACTATCTGTATGACCTTGACAGGGTTTCTGTATTTTTGTATATATATTTCTTTTTTCTTTTTTTAGTATTTTCACTTACAAAAGGTTAAAAGCTAATATTTATTGAGGCCTTTCTTTGTGCTAGACATTATGCTAATCAAATTATTTTACTTTCCCATTAAATCCTTCAAGAAATTATTTGTGTCATGTTTTCTCAGCTATTTTCCATAAGAGAAAATAAAATAGAAGCTAATTTAAGTAGTTTAACATTAGGTTACCAACTTAATCTAGAAATTAGATGCATGAGTGACAAGGGAGTTGTGCCTAGGTTCAAACTCCAGGTTCATCATGTAAGTTTGGGTATCTCTTTACTTTGTTTTGCCAGAGTTTCTCCATGGGTGTTGAGAATAGCTCCCTCATATAATGACTATAAAATTAGATGAGATAGTGTGTGTTTTTAGATTCATCCTTAGAACATGAGTGTTCAATATATGTTAACTATATTGTTAATATTGCTACCATTTTTTAGTGTATCTTTTTATAATTTTTATTTTAAAGATGTGGAGTACAATTCAGGGTTAGGTACATGGTTGGTCATCCTACAACAAAAGTTTGGGCCACCCCATGATTCCCACTTCACCTGGTTTGTGATTGGGTACCTTTATTGATGTTATGTGTGCCCCTTCCCCTGGTAGTGACC
>NW_007183897.1:0-372 GCF_000164805.1 Carlito syrichta
TACTCTCCCTCTCAGCTGTTAAACAGCCTTTTACTGCCCTCCAACAGGCTCTCCTCCAGGCCTCTGCCCCACGACTACCCGATATCCTCTGGCCCTTCACCCTATATGTCCACGAAAATAAGGGTACAGCCTTAGGAGTTCTAGGTCAATTTAGCAGACAAACATTTGCCCCCATAGCCTATCTTTCAAAACAACTCAACTACACAGACCAGGGATGGCCCCCATGCCTGCGGGCTCTATCAGCCTCTCACTTACTGGTGTGCGAATCAAAACAACTCACATTTGGAACACCTATCACTGTAACTTCCCCCCATCATCTACATCACCTCCTAGGATATAAGGGCCTCAAAACACTCCCTCCCGGCCGGGTTC
>NW_007183898.1:0-818 GCF_000164805.1 Carlito syrichta
AATTTTATGGGTGATAAAGTATCTCCAAA
Source organism: Carlito syrichta (assembly GCF_000164805.1). Classification (NCBI taxonomy): domain Eukaryota; kingdom Metazoa; phylum Chordata; class Mammalia; order Primates; family Tarsiidae; genus Carlito; species Carlito syrichta. Next base: position 30 of record NW_007183898.1, read on the forward strand.
CCTTCCTTCTTTGAAAAACTACAGTAACCCCTTATGTACCTATCCTGAATTGTACTCCACAGCTTTAAAATAATTTTTTTAAAAAGAAAAGCTCAAAGGAGGATTTTGTCTGTGAGATCCACATTGATGCTCTCAGTTACTGCCCTCTGCCCACGGAGTGCACGGAATCAGTCACCAGCAGCCAGGTAGTGCTCCCTTGGAGGATCCCGGTTCCTGGCATTCCTCTCCTGGTCACCCAGCTTGAAGGAACGCCTGCTTGAACGACACCTGACGTGGGAATGTGACTTGTGATAGAAGGAGAGAGTCTTCTTCAGAGAACCCCTGCTCTCTAAATAAGCCAGTCCAGGACCATGAAATCACTGGTTGGGATTTTATCCTAGAACCCTACACCACAGACAGACTGTGAGCTTCAGATGAAAACCTTAGTCCTCCTGAGCCCTAGGTCTGCCATACCTATTCCCAGAAAAGTGAAATTTTACCTGCTCTGACTTCCCATCCAGGCATACCTCGAAGCCGACCACACTCCTTTGGTGATGTGGGAAGAGGAATGAGAAACAACAAGCAGGAATCTCTCTGGGGTGTTCACCCAGGACTCCTTACCTTCTTGATGTCTTTATTTGTCCACAGAGTTGGTAAACATGGCTTCAGCACCAGGTAGCACAGGCACAGAAGGAGCACGCCCACAAAACTCTGAAGATAAAGTCAGTGTCAATATCAAAGAAACGGGGAACAGTATCTTTTTATCCAATACCCGAGAGACGGGAAATGTTGTCTGCTATCTGCCCTGCC
>NW_007183899.1:0-803 GCF_000164805.1 Carlito syrichta
TTCCTCCACCAACTCCTTTGGATAATTGGTCTCCTTTTGGATGGGAAACTCCTGTCTTTTATTATGCTTCACCTTTTGGAAAACATCCACAATCACATCTTTACAAATTATTTGCAGCCACAAAAAGGATAACTCTTTATCGACCTTTTTCAAAGTTTACAACTTCTTTACAAGCTTGTGTTGATTCTCCTTATGTTTTATTGATAGCTTATACTCATTCTAATTATTCTATAAAGTTTGAATATGATCATTTTAATATTACCTGCACAAATTGTACTTTGTCTAATTGTATTTTAGGTAATCCTTATCAAATTTTTATTCTCAAACATCCTGCTTATGTTTTTGTTCCTATTCATCTTCCCAAACCTTGGTATTCTTCTCCAAGTTATTATTTAATAGAACAGGCCACAGCTATGTTAAAGAGACCACACAGATTCGTAGCTGCTTTAATATTAAAAATTTCTGCATTAATAACTATTATAAGATCTGCTACAGCTTCTGCTACTGCTTTAGTTCAGAAAATACACAGAGCTAATCATATAAATGATTTATCTCAAAATGTTAGCTTAGCTTTATTTACTCAAAAACAGATAGATAGAGGTATTATTAATAGGTTAAATGCTTTAAAATCAACATTAATATATATAAAAAATCAAATTCAACATATTAAAGTTCAGATGTCTGTAGCCTGCCACACACAATTTAAATAGATCTGTGTTACACCCTTGCCATATATGTCAAAATGTCAGTTGGGCTCATGTTCAAAAACACCTTATGGGAGTTTGACTGTCCTCTAATTCTTC
>NW_007183900.1:0-692 GCF_000164805.1 Carlito syrichta
CGGCTGCTCCCGCAGTCGCAGATGCCTCCGCTTTAGTCATTGCCCACCCATGCCTGAGGCAACCCACGACTTCAGACCGTGAAGCCCCCGCAAGCAGGATCTTCTGAGATCACCGAAGCACAGGTGCTGCTGCCACTGCCACTGTCACACTATGCACCTTGCCCAGAGCCAGACCTGTGGTGTTCCCCCCCCCTCTCGTGTAAGGGGAAGTTGCCGCTGCCGGTCGCAGATCCATAACCTGCTCACTCCCCTCTGGACTGCAGTGGTGAGATAGCACCACCTGCTGGGGATCCAAGGTAACAACATCAAAACGGGAATGACAGATGCTCTTCCCCCTTGAAAAATAGACAAGGCCGGATCTCAGTATTAGACAGGGTAGGGTGTCCATATCTGAACTGTTCTTCACAGCAGGCCAGGGGCAACAGGCCCTAACTGTGAACAATTCTACCAACCTGCAAAGACAGCTAGAAATCAGAGCTGAAAGGACATTGGACTCAAAGGAAAAGTCTCAGAGTGTGCTTGGTTGGTTGGTTCTGTTGGTCTACTGGCTTTAATCTATCCCTTTTCCCTTTTCCCTTTTTTTACTTTTTCTTTTTTTTTCCGTTTTCCTTTTTTCTTATTTCTCTGTAAATCCCATCTTTGTATAAAGGAATAGCACACCAATAAGGAGGTTGGTCAGCATGTACATTAGC
>NW_007183901.1:0-769 GCF_000164805.1 Carlito syrichta
TTAACTAGCTAGTTGGCTATCTAGTTGACTTAATTAGCTGACTAGCTACTTTGCTGGAAAGCTGGCTAGCTAGCTGACTTAATGAGCTAGTTAACTGGTTGTCTACATGGCTAACCACCTGGATTAACCAGCTGGCTGGTTCGTTGGCTAGGCAGACGGCTAGATAGCTAGTGGGCTGACCAGGTAGTTAGTCAGCCAGCTTAAACAGCCATCCGGCTGGCTGGACAGTCGGATAGTAAGCTGGATTAACTAGCCAGCCACCCTGCTTGTCAGTCGGCTAGCCAGCTGGCTTAACTAGTGGACCAGCTACATTACCATCCTGCTAACCATCAAGCTTAACTTGGCAGCCACATAGCTATCCTGCCGTCTGACTAGCATACTTAACTAGCTGACTTAACCAGATAGCGATCCAACTAGCCAGCTGGCTTAACTAGCTGGTCACCTAGCTAGCCAGCCGGCTAGCCACTCACTTAACTCACTGAAATAACTAGCTAGCCAGTGGGCTAGCCAGTTGACCTAGTTTGCTAACTACCTACCTAGCCAATTGACTAGCCAGCTAACTTAACTACCTGACTTAAACTAGCCGGCTGGCTAGCCATCTGATGTGACTAGCGAGCTACCTAGCTAGCCAGTTGGCTAGCCACTTGAACTAACTAGCTGTCTTAGCCAGTTAGTCAGCTGGCTAGCTAACTGACTCAACTAACTGACATAATTAGATAGCCAGCTGACTAGCCAGCTGACTTAACTAGCAGACATCACTAGCTAGACG
>NW_007183902.1:0-874 GCF_000164805.1 Carlito syrichta
AATTAGCTGACTAGCTACTTTGCTGGAAAGCTGGCTAGCTAGCTGACTTAATGAGCTAGTTAACTGGTTGTCTACATGGCTAAACCACCTGGATTAACCAGCTGGCTGGTTCGTTGGCTAGGCAGACGGCTAGATAGCTAGTGGGCTGACCAGGTAGTTAGTCAGCCAGCTTAAACAGCCATCCGGCTGGCTGGACAGTCGGATAGTAAGCTGGATTAACTAGCCAGCCACCCTGCTTGTCAGTCGGCTAGCCAGCTGGCTTAACTAGTGGACCAGCTACATTACCATCCTGCTAACCATCAAGCTTAACTTGGCAGCCACATAGCTATCCTGCCGTCTGACTAGCATACTTAACTAGCTGACTTAACCAGATAGCGATCCAACTAGCCAGCTGGCTTAACTAGCTGGTCACCTAGCTAGCCAGCCGGCTAGCCACTCACTTAACTCACTGAAATAACTAGCTAGCCAGTGGGCTAGCCAGTTGACCTAGTTTGCTAACTACCTACCTAGCCAATTGACTAGCCAGCTAACTTAACTACCTGACTTAAACTAGCCGGCTGGCTAGCCATCTGATGTGACTAGCGAGCTACCTAGCTAGCCAGTTGGCTAGCCACTTGAACTAACTAGCTGTCTTAGCCAGTTAGTCAGCTGGCTAGCTAACTGACTCAACTAACTGACATAATTAGATAGCCAGCTGACTAGCCAGCTGACTTAACTAGCAGACATCACTAGCTAGACGGGTGCTAACCAGCTGACTTAAATAGCTATCTACCTATGTATCTTTCTGGCTTGCCAGCTGACTTAAATACCAAGCTAACTGGATAAACAGCTGGCTAGTGAGCTGACTTAACTAGATGGATTAAGTAGCTAGCCA
>NW_007183903.1:0-948 GCF_000164805.1 Carlito syrichta
ACAACTACTGGGTCAACACTGAAATCAAAGCAGAAATTAAAAGGTTCCTGGAAACAAATGGAAATGATGAAATGTGTTACCAAATCTCTGGGATGCCATGAAAACAGTTCTAAGAAGTAAATTTATATCTCTACAAGCATAAATTAAGAAAAAGGAAAGATTGCAAGTTGAGAGCCTAACAAATCATCTTAGGGGACTAGAAAGTGAAGACCACTGAAACCCTAACTTCAGTGGGACAATCCAGATCAAAAAAATAGGAGCCCAAATACAGGACATAGAAGATAAAGATATCATGGAAAACATCAACAGAAGGGAAAACTGGTTCTCTGAAAGAATTAACAAGAGTGATGAACCCCTAGCCAGAATGACCAAGAAAAAGAGAGAAAAAGTCCAAATAAACACAATCAGAAATACAAAAGATCAAATCACAACTGACCCTGAGGAAACACAAAAGATGATCAGAGATTACTATGTACACCTATATGGAAACAAACTTGATAACCTAAATGAAATGAAAAGACCAAAGATGGGGACAGTACAGGTTGGACTGTGAGAATCCATAAAAATTCTTGCTTTCCCCCTTACCAGCCGTGCGGGTCCGAGGCTTGGAGGCCCTTGGTTCCACACACTGCTTGGCTACTGCGGCCAGTACTGCTACCACTGCCCAGCTCCAGGCAGCCCTAGGCTCCTGGCCTCATGGAGCTCTGGGCTCCCTCATCAGTTGCACCACCCTGCCTGGCCGCAAGCCACCACCACTGGTGGAGGCCCTTGGCTCCTGCCCCATGGAGCTCTGGGATCCCTCCTTGCCTGCACCGCCCCACCCTGCCCCAAGCTGCTGCCACCTGTGGAGGCCCCCAGGTCCCACCCTGTGAAGCTCTGGACTCCCTCAATGGCTGCACTGCCCTACCCCCAATTGCCCTGTGCTACACTGACCAGCAACACCCGGCC
>NW_007183904.1:0-687 GCF_000164805.1 Carlito syrichta
TCTGTTCGTGGATGCTAGAATCAGCATATACATTCTGAACCACAGCTTCCCTCTCAATTAAACCTCAAAACTGCAAAAAGTACAGATTGCAGCCTATGCTCCAACCTGAAAAATGAACAAAGCCAGAAGACCCTCATAAGGAAGAACAGAATATTGCAGAAGAGAAATAAAAGCAACCCCACCTTCCCTCAAAAACAGAATTAAAGAAGGGGATGGAAAGGGGGAGAGAGAGAAAAATCTACACAAATGAAGAAAAACCAAAAGAAGAGTATGGATCTCTCCCAGACCCCTGGTAGGGCAGACACTGAGAAAACTGACTTTGGAATGCAAACAATGAAGAGCCCCCAGAATGAAGGGTCTCAAACTACAAATGTAGATATCAAGACAATAATGGAGAGATTAAAAAGAATTGAGGAGACACAAGAAGAAACTAGGAAGGAGCTGATATCTGAGATAACAGTAATAAAGAATACTGTGAATGAAATAAATAACAAACTGATAAGCATGGAAGGCAGAATTACCCAAGTAGAAGAAAGAATCTCAGAGCTTGAGGACCAAAATATACAAATAACCCAAACTCTTAAAAACACAGAAAATAAGCTCAAAAAGACAGAACAAAACCTTCAAGAGATGAGCGATTACCTCAAGAGGCCTAACCTAAGAATAATTGGACTTCCTGAGGCAGAG
>NW_007183905.1:0-439 GCF_000164805.1 Carlito syrichta
TAGACAGATCATCAGGATAATAAATCAGCAAGGAGATCCGGAACCTCAATGAGACTCTGGACCAAATGGACTTAATTGATACCTATAGAACACTCCATCCAAAGACCACAGAATACACATTCTACTCATCACCACATGGAACATATTCTAAGATCGACCACATAATTGGACACAAATCAAGTATAAGCAAATTTAAAAGGACTGAAATTCTACCATGCACCTTCTCGGACTACAGTGGAATAAAAAAAAACATTGACACCAACAAAGTCCCCCCAAAACCCACAAAGACATGGACACTAAACAGCATGATGCTAAATAACTCCTGGGTCAATGATGACATCAAAACAGAGATCAAAAGATACCTGGAAACAAATGAAAATGAAGAAATATCTTACCAAAATCTCTGGAATGCCTTAAAAGCTGTAATAAGAGGGGAATT
>NW_007183906.1:0-921 GCF_000164805.1 Carlito syrichta
TGGACCAAATGGGACTTAATTGATACCTATAGAACACTCCATCCAAAGACCACAGAATACACATTCTACTCATCACCACATGGAACATATTCTAAGATTGACCACATAATTGGACACAAATCAAGTATAAGCAAATTTAAAAGGACTGAAATTCTACCATGCACCTTCTCGGACCACAGTGGAATAAAAAAAAACATTGACACCAACAAAGTCCCCACAAAACCCACAAAGACATGGACACTAAACAGCATGATGCTAAATAACTCCTGGGTCAATGATGACATCAAAATAGAGATCAAAAGATACCTGGAAACAAATGAAAATAAAGAAACATCTTACCAAAATCTCTGGGATGCCTTAAAAGCTGTAATAAGAGGGGAATTTATATCCCTACAAACACACATGAGGAAAATGGAAGGAACAGAAATTGACAACCTAACAAGCCACCTAAAGAAACTGGAAAAGCAAGACCACAAAAACCCTAATTTCAGCAGAAGAATCCAGATCACCAAAATAAAAGCCCAAATCCAGGACATAGAAGACAAAAAGATAATACAAAAAATCAATGAAATAAAAAGCTGGTTCTTCGAAAGGGTAAACAAGATTGATGGTCCCCTAGCTAGACTGACCAAGAAAAAACGAGAAAAAAACCAAATAAGCATAATCAGAAACACAAAAGATGAAGTCACATCTGACCCTGAAGAAATACAAAAGATCATTAGAGACTACTACGTACACTTGTATGGAAACAAACTTGAAAACCATAAGGAAATAGAGGACTTTCTGACATCACACAACCTACCTAGGTTGGAACAAGAAGAAATTGAGACCCTAAATAAACCAATAACAATCAAGGAAATCGACCACGTAATAAGAAAACTTCCTACAAAAAAAAGCCCTGATCCAGATGGCTTTCCAGCA
>NW_007183907.1:0-629 GCF_000164805.1 Carlito syrichta
ATCATGTGGTTTTAGTTTTGACATCTGTTGATGTATTTAATTACATTTATGGTTTTATGAATGTTGAACCAGCCTTGCGTCCCAGGGATGAAGTCTACTTGGCCATGATGGATGATTTTTGAGAAGTATTGCTAAATTCGGTTTGCTAGGATCTTGTCGAGAATTTTAGCATCTATGTTCATCAAAGATATTGGCCTGTAGTTCTCTTTCTTTGTTGGATCTTTACCTGACTTGGGTATCAATGAGATGTTGGCTTCTTAAAATGATTTGGGGAGAGTTCCATCTTTTTCAATCACCTGGAATACCTTCAGTAGGATTGGTAACAGTTTCTCCTTAAATGTCTTGTAGAATTCTGCTGGAAAGCCATCTGGACCAGGGCTTTTTTTTGTAGGAAGTTTTCTTATTACATAGTCGATTTCCTTGCTTGTTATTGGTCTATTTAGGGTCTCAATTTCCTCTTGTTCCAACCTAGGTAGGTTGTGTGATATCAGAAAGTCCTCCATTTCCTTAAGGTTTTTCAAGTTTGTTTTCCATACAAGTGTATGTAGTAGTCTCTAATGATATTTTTGTATTTCTTCAGGGTCAGATGTGACTTTCATCTTTTTGTGTTTCTGATTGTGCTTTATTTG
>NW_007183907.1:2201-43888 GCF_000164805.1 Carlito syrichta
TGAATTTTTTCATCCTTGATGAGATGAGGGAAGTTTTCTTGAATGATTTCATGAAATGTTTGTTCCAGTGTGGCTTCTGTTTCTCTGTCTGCCTTAGATAGTCCAATTACTCTTAGGTTTGGTCTCTTGAAGTGATCATTCATCTCTTGTAGGTTTTGTTCTGTCTTTTTGAGCTTCTTTTCTATGCTTTTGACAGTTTGGGTGAGTTCTGTGTTTTGGTCTTCGAGATCTGAGATTCTTTCTTCTGCTTGGCTAATTCTGCTTTCCATGCTTATTAGTCTGTCATTCATTTCCATCACAGTATTCTTTACTGCTGTTATTTCTGACATCAGCTCCTTCCTATTTTCCTCTTGTCTCTCCTCAATTTTAAAAATTCTCTCCATTAATGTCTTGATGTCTTTGTTTGTTGCATGTGACCAGCTATTCTGGGGGCTCTTCAATGTTTGTGTTCCAGAATCTGTTTCTCAGTGTCTGATCTCCCAGGGGTCTGTGTGAGACCTATATTCTTCATTTGGTTTTTCTTCATTTGTGCAGTTTTTCCCCCTCCCTACGTTTTCCTTCCCTCCACGTCACCGTCTTCTTTAATTCTGCTATTCAGGGGTAAAGGGATTGGTTTTACTTCTGTTTGTTCAATCTCCTATTCTTTATGTATGCCCTCTTACTTTGCTCAATTCTGGAGTTGCACTGTAGGTTGGGGGTGGTCCTTTTTGCAGTTTTGAAATTTACTTAAGGGGGGAACTGTGATTCAAAATCTATCTGCAGGTCCTGGTATTCGCTGACAGGTGTGTGGATAATCTGGGACCCACTTCCCACTGACTTGGAATCTGTCAGTGCAGTGGGGCTGTAGGTTTACTCCCTGAAATAAAATATGGTTAGCAGAGGGAAGAGAATGGAGCAGACAGTGGGTTGAAGAGGGAGTTGGAGAGATAGAGGAGTAAGGGGGGAAACAAACATGTGCCAGCAAATGGAGAGAGAGACTTATACTGAAACAGATAAAAACAATAGACCACAGCTACTGACGAGCAAACTCCCATACAAAAAAAATAAAACATATAGTGATGCTAACATACAAGTTAACCAACCACCTTATTGGTGTGCTGTTCCTCTATACAAAGATATGGTTTCCAGAGAGAAGAAAAGAGAAGAAAAGGAAGAGGGGAAAAAAAAGGAACAATACAGTAGGAATAGAATTAAGTCATTAAACTAACAGAATCAATGAAGCACATTCTGAGACGTTTCATTTAAGTCCAATGTCCTTTCAGTTCTGATTTCTAGCTTTCTTTTCAAGCTGGTAAATTAGTTTGCAGTTAGGGTCAGTTACCCTTGGTCTGCTGTGAAGGACAGTTCAGATCACCCTCCGTTCACCACTCTGGCCTGTCTTTTTCAAGCTTGTTTCTCCTGTTTTGGTGTTGTTATCTTGAATCGCCAGCAGGTGGTGCTATCACAGCTGCTTGCCCCAGAGGGGGTGGGGCCAGACAGGAGCCCACAGAGACTGGAGCTGGATGTCTGCCTCAGGGCAGAGGCAGGGGGACTCACGGTGGGCAGGATGTCTCGCTGCGGGAGAGGTGGCAGCGATCCCAGCAGATCTTCCTGAAGGGGCTTCAGGGACTGAAGTTGTGGATTGTCTCCGGCCCGGGTGGTGCGATGTGCTACCGGCGGTGGCTATGGCGCTTGTGGTGCCGGTGGCTGCGGCAGCGATGGCGGCAGTGGCAGCATCTGCGCTGCGGTTGCTGTCCAGTCCACTGCGATGTCCCAGCGGTGAAAACGGCGGAACTCCGTGTGAAGAGCAGGCTGTGATTTTGGGGTCCTCAGCTGCTGGGGCGAGAGCCAGAGACCCACTGCAGTTCTCCTTTGCAGACGGTTTCGCAGACCGTCGCCATCTTGCCAGAAGTCCCACTATTCACTCTCAATATTTGATAGCACTCAATATTTGATCAGTTTCCTCTTCTTCCACCATTGCCCAGGTAATGATAACCCTGGCCTGTCTTCAGCAAGAATTCTGTAGGTCAATTTATCCAGAATCCTTACTATTCCTGAGGTTTCTTCTTAATCATTTTCCATCCACTGACCCCCATTCTGCTTCTTGGCTACAAATTCCCATTTGCCTATGCTGTATTCAGAAATGAGCTCAATCTCTTTTTCCCACCACAAAATCCCATTGCCCTGGTCCCTATACCTATCACAACAGTCCTGAGTGAAGTCTATCGTACTGTGCTTTAACAAGCATCATTGAATGTTTTTTTCTTTAACACTAAAAATTACTCATTTCTTTTTTTCCATCTAATCATCCCACTATCTCTACCCCTTTATTTCATAAACCCTCTCCCACACTGCAACACCCAGAGTGATAAATTGGTCCTTTGGGTCAGAGATGATATAATATTTACTTTACTGTGTTTTCTCATTATCTAACCTAGGTTATCATCCAGTAAAGCCTAGAACTAGAACAACTTTAGCAATAACAGTAGCAATAATAGGAACACTGATAATAACAGTGACAGTTGACGCAGGATTGCCCTGTACTAGGCACTATGTGAGAACATCACATTCATTATGTCTGCTAATGCTCACAGAAACCTATGAGTGAGATCTTCTTCCCATTTGAGAGATGATGGGCTGCTGATTTCCAGAACTAGCAAAGTGATAACAAAGTTGTATTTTGAACTTAGATAGATCTGATTCCCAAACTGTGGCTCTGCACTACTTTGCAATATTTCCTCTCTTAGAGTTAGCCTCAATTCTACTCCGAATAGAAATGCTGAAATCACTTTTCTTTCCCAACTCATGATATTTATTTTTTTTGTAAGACCCTCTTCTCTAAGAACCTAAGTCGTAGTTTGTGTCCTTAATTGGTTATTTCAAACTGTTTTTAGTTTTATACAGGTGACAAACAATCCGGTAGGGGATGCTGCTTCCAGAATTGCAGTTTTTTTTGTTTCTTCTGTGATTAACATAAAATCATTTGGCTTCCTTCCTTTCCTGACTCTGCCCTTCAGAACGTGTTTCCCATCATGCCTATTAATCATGTCAGTTTTAGTCAGTGATGCTCCAGCTACTGCTGCTGCCCCAAGTCACCCAAACTTGGTGGTGTAAACCAACAACTCCTGTTTGTTCACAGATTCTGTGGGCCAGGAATTTAAACCTTTATGGCACAGTGAAGGACTCTTCCCTGCTCCACAGTGAATAAAGCCTCAACTGCAAAGACTCCATGGGCTGAGAATGACTTGAACATCTTGGACAGCTTGGTGGGAATGGGCAATCAGCTTCCAAGATGGCTTTCTCACTCAGGTGTCTGGTACTTGGGTTGACAGACAGGCTGTCGTTCAGAGCATCTCCACATTGCCTCAGAAAGCCGTGTCCTGAGGAAGGTCAAACAGTCAAAGAGCAAGCCTTCCACAATAATCAGATAAGTGCCAGGGTCTCCTCTTATCTAATGCTAGTATCCACACAGCATTGCTTTTGGCTTACTATCTTAGTTACAAGGGAGTCATAAATCCAACACAGATTAAATAGGAGGGGAATTACATTTTACTTTTCCACTGGAAGAATGTAAAGCATCCACAGCCATTTAAAAAACTTGCCACAAGTGAGTACCTCACTCATGCATTAATATTCATTTGAGCAACCAGGCATATTGCTCAAATAGGGAAGTTCAGGGTGATACAAACAACAGCAAAATAAAAATCTAATCTGTACATTGTTTCATGGCACAATCATATGATGTAGCAATTATAGTCATTAAAATTATATTTTCAAATAATACAAAAAGACAAGGAGCAAGGAGTTGTTAATGTGTTATGAAGTTGAGCAATGCTACATATAGTGTGAAGGAACACTACATATGGGTCACAGTTTGAAGAAATTGGGCATTATGAGTGACTTTTCTTCTGCTTAGCTTTTGCATGAACATTTTTATAATAAGCATATGCTGCTTTTGGATTATAATAAGGAAAAATTAATCAGAGAGGAGGAAGGAGGAATGTGGAAAGATGAAAACATCTGCATTAATTTCAAAAGACCAAGAAAGTATTTTGGGTCAAGTCATTGTTTCTGCACACATGTGCAGGGAGCTAGACTCTGCCGACTTTCTGAAGCCTGGGGGGCTCTGGTAGTCAGGAAAATGGAGAAACATTGTGAAGCTGAGAGGGACCTTTGGCCCTTGGGCTTTTGAGAGGAGGAAATTGGATGGTGGGAGACTTGGGCAGGATTACACAGCTAGTTAGTGGCACAGTCCAGTTGGGAGCACAGGCTCTCTTTCCCTACCAAGGCAGCTTCTTTTCCACCTGCTGCTGTCAGTTGTGAATTGACAAGCATCGGCTGCCTGGGCTTTACGTGAAAGACTGACACATTTCTACTCTGAGTAGGCGTCTTCCCTGCAGCACCGTATCTACTGAGAACTCTTGGATGATGCTGGCTTGGAAAAGGAGGGTGTGATTTTATGGAAATTGAACTGGGTGTTGTGATAAACTTAGCAGTCGCTGGTCATATCCAATGACAGGTGACAATTTTATTTTGAAAGAAGTTCAACTCCAGAGTGAAGAAGGGAAAGACTGAATGACAATGAGATTATTCCTTTAGGGGGAAAAGAGAAAGACCCAGATTTAGGGGTGGGTGGGGAGAAGGAGCCCCACACTTTGTAAGTTCTATTGCTAAGACTTTATGGGGGGGCTAGATGACATTGGTGCACCTAAAGACAGCTTAGAATGAACACTTTTTTGTTGTTGTCTCCAACATATTTTCTCTCTGTGTTATCAGACACATGCTCTACAGATCCTAGGAAAGAATACCAAATTTAAATATTTTGTCATCAATATGCTCTATTTTTACTTTCAGTTTTCCTCCCATTAGGGCAAAAGCCTCATAAAGATGGTTCTGGCCTTTATCCATTTGTTAATCTGTTAATAAAGAAGGACTGCCCAAGGTAAGTTTAGGTGGAAATATGATGGCTTATTTTGGGGAGCAGGGAGGTTGGCTAAAGAAATTGGGAAACAACAAACACTCGTAATCTGAACTCAGTAATTTTAGTGAATTTTCTGGACAAGACCATACCAAAAATGCTTCCAAGGATGTTGGTTGTGGAGCATTTGAGATCTACTATAATGGGCAGGGGAAAAAGTTGATATATTTTCCCATAATTTTAATTCACTTAGGAGCAACATTTTTAGATTGCTTTCATAGTTTTTCCAGCTATTTTCAGAAAAGTCAAATAATAGTGGGTTTTTTTTTTCTGTTTTTTCCCCCCCAGTAAGGTCAAAAGCCCCATTGATATAAACAGTTTTCCCTAAATCTTAGTGTCTTTCTGCCTGTTCTGTTGTTCAGATGTTCTTTTCTGTAGAATAATGATAATCTCCTTCTTCTTCTCCTCCTTCCCTATTGAATGCTTCCTAGTAATACACACATTACATAGATTTGTTTAGATTCTTAAAATAACCTATGAGAGTACTTATGATCGTTCTAATTAAAGAAGAAGGAACCTCTGGACTGGAAGTTCAGAGAGGTTAGATACTTTCCCAAAGACACCAGCGATTAAGTTATTGAGGTGGGAATCAAATACATGATGTATAGGAATGTTTTATATCCTGGGGGTTGGGAACCTGACTACTCGGGTAGTTGGGTGTAAGCTTTCCACAAAAGATATAAAGTCTCTCAGGAAGAGCTTTAGGTGATTGAGGTTACAGGGCCAGGACCCTCTCTAGAACAGACAAGAGAATTCCTTCAGCAGAGAGAACTTCAGAGATGCCTATGACCACAGGGGCCACCAGGGCACACATTGGTGGACAGACTGGCATTGGGAAGAGGCACCACAGTAAGGTAATTGCTATGCCCTTGACAGGGTAGAAAGTTCTATAGTGTATCACTTTCTGTGGAGATTATCTACATTCCAGAACTTCATGATCTAAAATTTAAAGTATCAAACAATAAAAAATAATTTTCTTAGATAAGTTGGTCAAATATTCCTAAAGTATTGAAATGCACATAAAATAACAAAAGATATCCACAAGGACAGATTTACAAAATGGTGCAAATTTGGTATTTAAAATATAAAAATAATTCAGAAGTGTAGGTAAATGTAGTTTAAAATGGTAAAAAACCAAAGAGACTTTGAGATAGAACAAGTAATGGAAAGGATTCAGAGAGGGATTATATATTAGATAATATATAGTATATGAGTGTTAGCTCAAGTTCAGAAGGATTCCCTGGGTGCTGTGCATGATCATGGCTAATATTCTGTGAGAATTTGAGTGATGATGGAACATTGCAAGACAGGAACAAATTCTTCAGAGATTATACTGTATAGAGAATATCAGAGTATCAGGATAATGAAGATAACTCTTAGTTTTAGGTGGACTATTTATCTTGCCACAATTCTAGGGCAGAGGACTGATTCATTTGAGGAAAAAAGCAGTGTATTTTCCCCAAAGTAGGACAGTCATGTGCTGAACAGAGGGGTACCAAGACAGGTCAATGGATGTTATAGGATGACACCAAGGCAGCAACAGGGATAAGGTGATACTTAACAGCTGCTGAAGAAGAAACTCTGGCCCAAAAGGTGAGACGTCTAAAGATGAGTTTTTTAAAAAATTCTGTAACCTTGGTAATAATGTACTTGTGCTACCCCTTTCAGGAAACCTAGAATAAAAACAATTGTTATTCTACAAGCTTCAAAAAGCAGATTTTTGTTGTTTTGTTGCTGTTATTGGATGCAAAGACAGGCCTCAAGGTCACCCAGTTATATTCATGTCACAATCTTTTTTTTTTTTTTTTTTTTAAATCAGGGTTTCACTCTGTCACCCAGACTGGAGTGCAGTGGAATGATCACGGCTCACTGCAGCCTCCAACTCCTGTACTCAAGCAAATCACTCTCCTCAGCCTCCCACGTAGCTGGAATTATAGGTGTACACCACCATGCCTGGTTTATTTTTTTGATTTTTTTGATTTATTTTTTGTAGAAACAAGGTCTCGCTATTTGTCCAGGCTGATCTTGAACGCCTGGGCTCAGGCAATCCTCCTACCTCAGGCTTCCAAAGTGCTGGGATTACAGGCATGAGCCACCATGCCCAACAGGTTACAATCTTTTAATTGTTCTTCCTTTCATTATCCCAAGTACTTGTGAGGAGTACTAGGAGAGAAAATTCAGTACGTTTCCAGATACCTGAGAGTGAGAATGTGTCTGTGGGTTGCTTTACACTAAGAGAACTACAAGAGTATATTAACTGCTGGCCTGTTGGTGTATTGTTTGAACTTTTCATTATTTTTATTTAATTGGTCCAAAGACAAATATCTAGAGATTTCACATTAAAATTGGGTTTCCAACTTCTGGGGAAAACTGAAATGTATGGGAATAACTTCCCACATGGCATGATTGGCTGGACCTGAAAAGTGACAATCCCCTTTCAGTGGGACATGTGCTCTCCAGCTATCCACAAGTCCCAGCACTCCTTACTGCATTACCAGACTCTACACTGAATTGGGAGCAGTAGGTAGCAGGCACCTGGGTTTCTCTATTTATCATTCTAACCAGGCAAAGCAAGGGCTGAAGATGGGGCAAAAAGTGCCTTCGGAGGATATTCCAGAATGAGGAAGGAACTAGGACTCCCATGAATTAAAGTCGAGTCTGGCAGTTTCATACTGTGACTGCGTAGGGAGAAGGCAGTGGGTGTGCATGGTGGTAGCAGGAGGAAGCCGGCTTCGTGAAATATAGAACTCTATGCAAAGGAATGATGAAGTGGGTTACCGCCAGGAAATAAAGATATATAAATATTTGATACAGTGTTCTAAAGCAGCAAGTAGGAGAGGAGAGGACAATAAATAAAGATTAAAAAAAGAGAAAGATGCTCTCAAAATGTATGCAAATCAAGTCAGCCATTTTTGGGACCATTACATGGGGTGAGAATGGGAAAGAAGTGATCCACAAGGCTAGGAGTGATGTGCATCGAATTTAAATGTTTTCTTGGATATTTATGAGAAAGCGAAGACACCTTGCCTAAATTTAGGCTGGAAGCTCCTCCAAGTATTACCTCTTTCGCCTTTTGTGAGTCACAGCAAAAAACTGGTGAGGGGGAAGATGGGAGGGGAGTAGCAGAGGAGCAAATCCATTGTAGGCATCATATCCCAGCACATCATGTGGTCATGTGCTGCTGGAGAGAATTACAGATCCCTGGAGGCATTGGCTCCCTTGGGACAAAGTGCTTCTGCAGCTGGTGCAGCTGAGTGATTAACCCCACAGGACCTTGAATCCTGCCCCTGCGTCTCAAAGAAAGCAAAAGTCCCTCTGCAGTCAGGAAATATTTCCAAGAGCCCAACATGAATGCAGGCAAGCCTCTCTGGAGAGGCAGCCCCCAGGGAGAGAACATTTTCCTATAGGACATTTGGGCTCCCAGGCATTTGAGTATTGCTCCAAAGAGTAGGAAGAACAGAGTTCTATATTTAATCGCTTGGGCACCAGAGAAATCATTCTGAGAAAAGCATGTGACAGTCACAACCACTTAATTAAAGGAAGAAACTGCTCAGATGACCTTACTAAATGCAGAAGGAATGCAGATGAATTGAGATGGGTATAATTATAACTGCTGTCACTTCTATTACTTTAGCTCTTTGTGGAAGAAAAGGAGGAAGGTTAAAGGTAATATGGCTCTCAACTATCTACAAAGGGACAGAAAAAAAGCCTCTTAAGTCTCTGAAATCATACACAGACAAAACCATTCCGAGTTCTGCTATTCCAAAACCTTTGTTGAGAAAACAAACGAGAAGCCATTTTTAAGTTCATGTATTTACCCATTCACTTCTTTGAACTTTGTCCTTCTGGGATCATACCACTTCCTCCCTCATCCAAGCCAATGTCTTGCAGATCTAACCCTCTCTAAATATCTCTAAATGTGTTTACTTCAACTCCTGTCCAATGGTATCAGCACATTCCTCTGCTCTTATGTATACTTCACACTCCAACTATTGTCCTCTTTTCAAAATGAAAGTGTCCCTTGAAATCTCTTAAGAACTTCTCATGACTCTTTGGATAAAGATAAAATGAAAATCTTCTTAACATGTCCAACAATCTTGCTACTTAAAGTATGGTCCCCACAACAGCAATGTCAGGGAGCTTGTTAGAAAAAAACTGGCACCTGCATTTTTGCAAGATCCCTGGGTAGTTCACAGGCACATTAAAGTTTGAGAAGTACTGACTGTAAGACTCTGTGTTCTTTGGCTGCAATTTACCTATTTAGCAAATCTGCCTACCCTTTGTGGGTCCCCAGGCAAAAGTAGAGATGGAGTCCCACATGCCTTATGCCTGCTGGAGACCAGCTCCAGCTGGGTTCAGGTTACCCCAAAGGTGGAGACAGCATCGGCGATTGGGGGGAAGAAGAAAGAGAGAAAGAGTGAGAGAGAGAGAAAGAAAGAGACTGGACTCCGGTCTAGTGCAGAAGCAATGTGAGTCTTATTGGGAATTACAACGGGTCTTTTATACACAAAGTCAGGTGTGGGAGGGGCGTCTCCCACCCACCAGAAACCTTAATCCATGAAAACTTAATCAATGATTGCCTTTAAACCCTTTTCATATGATAATCTTAAAATCCCATAACAAAGGATTTGTTATCTGTGACTGACATATTCTATAAACCTTTTTCGTCCTAAACTGATTGATTTATGCCAAGTTAAGCAATTCTACAGAAGCTTAAGTATTTACTTTACAAATGAAAATGGCCCATCTGAGAATGTTTGGAATGTGGCCCAGTCCAAAGTTCACAGTGAGCTACCTGCAAGTAACCCAGCCGCATTCTTTCAACAAAATGTCTGTCTTCTAAAACTATATTCTACAATTTACACCTTCAATAAATCCTAAGATCATGACCCAGAAGCCTGTGACCAATATTAAGGCTCTTAGATGTGACACGAGTTTGAATTATAAGTTGTGTGAAAGCTAAAACTGCAGTTTGCAGAAGAATGGGAGCAATGAGCTTCTAAAGTTAGTCTGTGTTCATCCCGGTCTCAGAGTTTTTATGTTTTGAGATCACAGGAGCTTAATCTGGTTAGTGCTGAGTAGAAAGGAGGAGAAAATGGGGTCAATAGCTCCCGAACGCATCCTAGTGGTCTCGGGGTCAACGGCCCTTCCCGATCCCTAATGCTCAGTGGGCCTCCGTGGCCGGCTCCCAACATCTGCCTAAGTATTTAAAAATAAATCAAACTAGTTGCTAAAGAAAATGTTCTTTCTTCTCCCCCCCCCCTCGCTTTTTAAAATTTTGAAGATGTGGGATACAATTCAGGGTTAGGTATACAAATGTTCATTATGCAGATACCCTTGTTGATGAGGTATGCCCCACTCCCCAGCAGTTTCCCACTACTGCCAATCCCTTTCTTACAGTATTATGATAATTGTTTAAGGTCTGCTTATGAGTGATTACATGTGGTACTCAGTTATTTGATTCTGTGATAGATCACTGAGTATTATAGACTCTAAGTCCTTCCAAATTGCTGTGAAGTTCATAATTCTGTCCTTCTTTATGACTGTGTAATATTCCATCGTGTATATGAACCACATTTTTTAAAAATCCAGTCCTCTTGATGGACAGCATGGTTGATTCCATGTTTTTGCTGTTGTAAATAATGTTGCAATAAACACATATGTGCAGGTATCTTTTTCATAGAGTGATTTGAGTATATTCCCAGTAGGAGAATTGCAGGGGCATATAGAAGGTTGATTTTTAGATCTTTTAGGAATTGCCACACTGTTTTCCACAGAGGTTGTACTAGTTTACACTCCCACCAACAGTGTAGAACTGTTCCCTTTTCCCTGCATCCTCTCCAGCATCTATTGTTTTTTGAGTTATTGGTGATGGCCATCCTGACTGGAGTTAGGTGGTATCTCAGTATCATTTTAATTTGCATTTCTTTGATGAATAGTGAGCCTGAGCATTTTTTCATGTGTCTGTTAGCTGCTCATATATCTTCTTTTGAGAAGTGTTTATTCATATCTTTTATCTTGACAAGTACTCCTTCATATTGATCTGGAAAGCCAGGTTTCCTTTGGAACTTCGGGATTCCTTACAGTTTCACACCACAACCAGCCAAGGAAGCCTTAAGCAAGAATAGACATGCCACTCACCCATCCAACATCTGCCCATAGCCTTTCACTTCTCAGGCCTATGGATACCTGCCCTTAGGAAGAATGACCCAGGAAAGAGACCACTCAAGTCTTGGAAGTAGGATGGGCTTCCTTTGAAGAAGATATTCTGTGCATCTTGTACTTGAAGAATGGTTTAGAGAGAAAGGAACATAAACTCTGGGAGGGTGTCATCTCTTTAGCTCCAGAAGTTTCTTGCCCCATGGAGAGGGATGCATCTAGATGAAAGTCAGAGTGAGTCTTTCTGAAGTCTGGGGCCTCTCTTACTGAGGCTGAAAGTCAATGCTACTCTCTAGCCTTCTCTTGAGATGTGGCCATCATGATGTGGTGATACAGGCACCCTGGTCTTTTATCAGTTCCCCTTATTTTCTCACTTTTTCTCTCTTTCAACATAGGATCTTTGCATTTGTTGATTCTTTTGCCTAGATAAGTGTTTACTCTTCAAATTATTTGTTTAATGCCATACAACCTTGACATATAAGCTCAAACATTTTTTTCCCCAAAAGGAAGTTTTCCACAACCTTCTAGATGAAGCCAACTTCCCTGATGTAGAATTTGCTTGATAACCTGTGTGGCACTTGTCACTTTTTACATATGCTTATTGTTTCTTTATTTAATGCCTACCCTTCCTATAAGAATATAAGTTTCATTAGGGTGGGAATGATGATTGCTCTAGCATCAAGAGCAGTACACTAACATACAATGTGTGCTGACACATATTTGTGGAATGATTGTATTAATGAAGGTGCGATTCTTTCAATAGTGACAGAAACTAAACAGAATATACAAGGTTTCAATTTCAATTAAGCAGTATAGTTTTCTTCAATACTCCATATAGGCGAGTTCCAGTGGGTCATATAATGCTGCGTAATATTGTTTAGATTGTCTTAGGTGAACTTTTGACAATCTGCAAGACGGATATAAGTTCTTGCTCTGTTTATTCTAGAAAATACATTTTTTTCTTTAAATTAAGCCCCGTTTTCTGAAATTTCCTATTATTTTATCATTTTGCTTTGGAAAATACATTATCTGCACTTCTGCTAGATACAAGTTTAAAAAAACACAATTCACCACATTCTCATCTCTTGCATCTTTTACATTTATGTAATATGAACTATTCACATAAAAACAACTTTATTTTTTAAAGCACTTTTTAGTTGTGGCAAAATTGAGAGGAAGGTGTAGAGATTTCGCACATACCTCCCACATATGCACAGCCTCTCGCATTAAAGAACATCCCTACCAGAGTGGTACACTTGTTACAATTGATGAACCTGTGTTGACACATCATTACTACCCAAAGTCCATTGTTTACCTTAAGGTTCATTCTTGGTGTTGTATATTCTATGGGTTTGGACAAACATATAATGACAACTATTCACCATTATGGTTTCAGACATAATATTTTCACCACTCTAAAGATTCTCTGTAATTTTCATATTCATCTTCTCTCCACCTTCAGTCTCTGTCAACCATTGATCTCTTTACTATCTCCATTGTTTTGCCTTTTCCAGAATGTCATATAGTTGGAATTGTGCAGTACACAGCTTTTTTAGATTGACTTCTTTCACTTAGTAATATGCACTTAAAGTTCTTCCACCTCTTTTCATGACTTGACAGCTTATTTCTTTTTCGCACTGAATAGTAATCCATTGTCTGGTTGTATCACAGTTTATCCATTTACCTACTGAAGGACATCTTAGCTACTTCCAAGTTTTGGCAATCTCGAATAAAGCTGCTATAAACATTTGTGTGCAGACATAAGCTTTCAACTTTTTTAGATAAATGCCAAGGAACCTGATTATAGGACTGTATAGCAAAAGTATGTTTAGCTTTGTAAGAAATTTCCACAAGGTCTTCCAAAGTACCATTTTGCATTTCCACCAACAGTGAATGAAAGTTTCTATTGTTGTACAACTTCACCAGCATTTGGTGCTGTTCATGTTCCAGATTTTGGCCATTCAATTAGGTGTGTAGTGGTATCTTATTGTTTTAATTTACATTGTCTTGATGACATATGACGTGGAGTATTTCTTCATATACTTGTTTTTCTTCTGTATATCTTCTTTTGTGAAGTGTCTGTCAAAATTTTTAGTCCATTTTATAATTGGGTTGTTTGTGCTCTTATTGTTGAGTTTTAATTATTTGCATATTTTAGATAACAATTTTTTATCACACGTCTTTTGCAATATTTTCTCCCACTCTGTGACTTGTCTTAACATTACCTTTTAATGTAAATGATATTGTATTTTTATTGTCAACTTCCACTTGTTCATTGGTGGCATTTAGGAAAGCAATTTATTTTTCTGTATTAACCTTGTATCTTGAAACCTTGCTGTAATCAATCAGTAGTTCCAGGTTTTTGTTGTTGTTTTCTCTTTAAGATTCTATACATAATCATGTCATCTGCAAACAAAGGCGATTTTGTTTCTTTCTTCCTAATCTGTGTGCCTTTTATTTATTTTTTCTTTTCTTATTGTGTTAGGTGGGACTTCTGGTACAGTGTTGCAAAGGAATGATGAGAGACAATTCCTGCCTTCTTTGTGATCTAAACGGGAGAGCTTTTAGTTCCCAGTTTCCTTCTATTAAGATTGATGCTAGCCGTAGAGTTGTTTTTTACTGTTTTTTTTTTTTTTTTTTAGACAAAGTCTCGCTCTCTCGCCCAAGCTGGAGTGCCGTGGCATGAGAGTAGGTTACTGTAGTCCTGAACTCCTGGTCTCAAGTGATCCTCCTGCCTCGGTCTTCTGAGTTGCTGGGACTTCAGGCACACACCATCATGCTCAGCCAGCTATAGGATGTTAAATAGATATTCTATATCAACTTGCGGATGCTTCCCTCTATTCCTAGTTTACTGAAAATGTTTTCTCGTAAATAATTGTTGGATTTGTTAAATGCTTTTCTGCATCTACTGATACAATCATGTGATTTTTCTTTTTAGCCTGTTGATGTGATGAATTGCATGAATTCAATTTGATTGTTGAACCAGTCTTGCATATGTGAGAGAAATGCTACTTTGTAATGGTACGGAATACTTTTTATATATTGTTGGATTTGTTTTGATAATATTTTGACGATAATTTTTGCATTTATGTTCATGGGAGATACTGATCTATAATTTCCTTGCTTTGTAATGTCTTTGCTTTTTGTACTAGGGCAATGCTGGCCTTATAAAATAAGTTAGAAAGTATTCCCTCTGCTTCTATCCTCTGAAAGAGATTGTAGAAAATTGATATAATTTTTTTCTTAAGTGTTTGTTAAATTTCATCAGTAAAACTATTTGGGCCTAATGCTTTCTGTTTTGAAAGATTATTAATCACTGATTATTTAATAGTTGTAGGCCTATTCAGATTGTCTATTTATTCTTGTGTAACTTTTGGCAGAATGTGTTTTTCAAGGAATTGGTTCATTTCACCTAGGTTATCATATTTGTGAGCATAAATTGTTCATAATTTTCATTTATTATACTTTTAATGTCCATGGGCTCTGCAGTAACATTCCTTCTTTCACTTCTGATATTAGCAATTTGGGTACTCTCTCTCTTTTCTTTTTTTTTCCTAGTTAGCCTGACTAGAGGTTTATTCATTTTCATGACCTTTTCAAAAGAGCTATCTTTTGGCTTTATTGATTTTCTGTTTTCAATTTTATTGATTTCTGCTTTAGTTCTTGTCTTTTCTGTGTGCTTTATATTTAATTTGCTCTTTTCTTCCAGTTTTTTAATATGGAAACTTACATTATTGATTTTAGATTTTTCTTCCTCTTTAATGTATACATTAAATGTTATAAACTTCCCTCTAAGCAATGCTTTCACTGTATCCCACACATTTTATAAGTTGTGTTTCATTTTTATTTAATTAAGAATGTTTTAATTTTTGTTGGAATTTATTCCAATAAAATTGTAATAAATAAAAAAAGTGTTGTTTACTCTGCACTTATTTTGGAATTTTCTGGGCATCTTTCTGTTATTGATTTCTAGTTTAATTTCACTCTGGTCTGAGAGCCGACATTGTAGGAATTCTATTCTTTTAAATTGGCTTAGGTGTGTTTTATGACCCAGAATATAGTCTGTCTTGGTGAATATTCCATGTGATCTTGAAAAGAATGTGAACTTTGTTGTTGTCGGATGAAGTAGTCTATAGATGCCAAGTATATATAGTTGATCAATTGTCTTGTTGAGTTCAACTATATCCTTACTGGTTTTCTACCTGCTGATCTGTCCATTTCTGACAGAGGGTGTTTTAAGTCTCCAACTACAATTGTGGGGAGTGAATGAGCATTGTCTGAACAGCAGACCTTGAGCAAGGCAAGGCCCCAAGCAAAGGCCCCAAGATCTCGCTTGGCAAAGACCAAGAGATGCAGCCTGCTGCACGGAACAGCATCTCAGATGCCCACACATCCGGTTGCACACAGTATAGAGAGAGCCTTAGTTACAACAAGGTAACCGCAGAACAGCTCATCATTTAGGTAGCAACAAAATTCCGTTAGAGCTCCCTCACAGACCTTGAATCCCTTCCAACTTCCTTTGTGCTTGATTATAAAATAAACATGCTGAGCTAGTTCAGGGCCACTTCTCTTCTATCAGAGGAAAGTGTCCTACCTGGTCCCAGATTTTTTTTGTCTTTGTGTCTGTGTCTTTCTTAATCTCTTGCTGCTCTCTCTCGGGACCCTCAAGGCAGCCACGTGGGCTGCGGCATATAATAATGGATTTGTCTATTTCTCCTTGCAGTTTTTGAGTAGTGTAATTTGATGCTCTGTTGTTAGGTGCATACACATTAAAGACTGTTATGACTTCTTAGAGAATTGATCCCTTTATCAATATATAATCCACTTATTTATCCCTGACACATTTATTTGCTTTGAGGTCTGCTATGTCTGAAATTAATATAACTATTCCTCTTTTTTTTTTTGGATTACTCTTGGCATGGCATATTTTTCCTTCATCCGTTTACTCTTACTATGTACATATCTTAATATTTAAAGGGAGTGTCTTGTAAACAACATAAGATTGGGTCTTGTTTTTTGATCCACTCTGGCAATCTGTCTTTTAATTGGTGCATTTAGACCATTGATATTCAAAGTGATTATTGATATAGTTGGATTAATAGCTACCCTATTTGCCCATGGCAAATATTTACCAAAGACATTTGGTGCCCTTGTCCTTTGTTCCCATTTTTGTCTTCCACTTTTTTCTTTTGCAACATTATTTATCATATATTATTTCATTTTCTTTTCTTTCTTATTATATCATATTACTGTTTTTAACTTTTTTAGTGGTTGTCTTAGAGTTTGTAATACATATTTGCAACTAATTCAAGCCCACTCTCAACTAAAACTATGAAACTTCAAGGTACTGGAATATTTTATAATAACAAAATAATCTTTTCTGTTCATTTTTTTATTAATGTCATTTTTAACCTATATAGAAACATATGTGAGCATATAAATGCTTCTTAGCTCCTTATGTGTGTATATATAAGCATACACAAGCACATACACACATACATAAGCATACATATTCAAATACATTGTTGGCTATTATTGCTTGAAACAAACTGTTATCTGTTAGATCAATTAAGGATAAGGAAAATAAAAGTATTAAATTTACCTTCACTTATTCTATCTTTGATGTTTTTCCTTTGTTACGTGTATCCAAGTTTCTGAGCTATATCATTTTCCTTTTCTCTAAAGAACTTCCTTAACATTTCTTGCAAGGCAAACCTATTGGCAACAAAGTTCCCTCATTTTTTGTTTGTCTGAGAAAGTCTTTATACATCCTTCAATTGGTAAGTATAGTTTCATAGGATACAGAACTCTAGGTTGGTGTTTTTCTTTTTAAATACTTTATGTCACTCCACTTTCTTCTTGCTTGCATGGTTGCCTGTGATGTAATTCTTATTTATATTTCGCTACAGGCAAGGTGTTTTACTCCTTTTGCTTCTCTCAGGATTTTTGCTTTATCTTTGCTTTTTTGTAAGTCTAAAAATCATATGCCTAGGTGTAGTTTTTTTGGCATTTATCCTGCTTGGTGTTCTCTTAGTTATTGGATCTGTGGTTTGGTGTCTGACATTAATTTGAAGAAATTCTCAGTCATTATTGTTTCAAATATTTCTTCTCTTTCCTTTTTCTTCAATAATTCCCATTATGTGTATGTTATACCTTTCATAGTTGTCCTGAAGTTATTGGATAGTTTTTTTCTGTTTCTTTCAATCTTTGTTCTCTATGCTTTTCAGTTTTGAAGGTTTCTGTTGATACATCTTCAAGCCTAACGATTTCTTTCTTCAGCCACATCCAGCCTACTAATAAGATCATCAAAGACATTCTTCGTATCTGTTACAGATTTCTTTTTAAATCTCTAGCATTTTATTTCCTTTTTTGGTTCTTTCTTAGAAGTTTTATCTCTCTGCTCACATTGACCATATGTTCTTGCATGCTGTCTACTTTATCCATTAGAGCCCTTAGCATTTTAATCAGAGTGTTTTAAATCCCTAGTCTGATAATTCCGATATTCCTATCATGTCTTGTTCTGATGTTTACTGTCTCTTCAAATTATATATTTTTTGTCTTTACTGTGTCCTGCAACTTTTTTTTTTCTGTAGTTGGACATAATATACTGGGTAAAAGTATATATGCTATAAATAGGCCTTTAGTAATAATATGGTTGTAACGTGTATATGTGTGTGTGGAGGAGAGGGGGGTACATTCTATATACCTATAATTATGTCTCAGTCTTTTAGTGAACCTATTCTTCTAGACTGTCAACCTAACAAGCATTGCCCAGTTGTTTTTTTTCCCTTCCTTAGGTCGCACAGGATGGCTAGAGTGAACTGGAGTTGGGTATTTTCCTTCTCCCACATGGAAGGCTAGAGCTGACTGGAGTTGGGTTTATATCTTCCCCAGGTCTGTTAAGCTCTGCTAATACCTCAGCATTTTAGACTCTGGTTAAATAGTTTTTCATGAAAGCAAGCCTTTGTAATAATCATATTCTGATATATCTCAATGTCATTCCTTTTCCCCTCTGCTTGCTAGGAGCATAAGGGAATTTTTCTCTGATGAGAATCTGGATGAACTCTTGGAGGTAAAACTCACAAAAGTGTGGGGTCCCCCATGACTAGATCCTCTGGAATTTTTAACTCTCAGACTTGTCTCCGCTGAGCCTTTAGCAATTCATCAACTATAGTTCAAGTTTTCCTACCCTGGTACTGATTTCTGTGGTAGTTTCTGCTCATGAGTTTTTGCCCCTTAAGCTTTGACCTCCTATATTCACCTCTCTCTAATCTTGGGGGCAGCAATTTGCCTTGCATCCTTACTGCTCTTACAGAACCAAAAGGAGTTGTCCATTTTGCAATCTATTAAGCTTTTGACTTGTTAGGATGGAGTGGTGACTTCCAAGCTCCTTACATGCTGAACCAGAAACCAAAAGTCCAACTTTTTTGTTTTTTTTCAAACTACCTTCTGTGAGTTGCCATGTGTGTCAGCTTTTGCTGTATAATCAGTCACTCCAAAATTTAGTGGTTTGAAATATCAAACATTTTATTTAGCTCTTAATTCTGTGGGTTGGCTGGGATGTTCTTCTGGATCGGAACAGCTGATCTGATCTCTGTTGATCTCCATCATCCATCTGTGGTCTGCTGGTAGGTCATCTGATAGCTAGTTGGTCTAGGATAGATTCACATGTATGCAAATTTGGTGACTATTGGCTGGGGTAGCTAGGTGTTCTTCCATGTGGTTCTTTAATGTCATCAAGCTAACTGAAGGTCATTTACATAGTGGTCTCAAGGTTTCAAGCACAGAGAAGACAAGCCTCCGTGTACACTCTTCAGTCTTTAGTTTGTGTCACATTTGCTAATGACCCATTATTCCAAGGTGTGTCACATAGAGAACTCAGACTAAACAGGTGGAAAAATAAACTCCACATTTTATTTGGAAGAATTGCAAAATTATGGCCATAAACAAAAACAAACAAACAAAAAAAACTACCACACGATGCTTAATTCACTATTTCTCAAGAAAATTCCTAATTTATTTTATAGGCTTGCCCCTTGGAAAGATGTCGTTTTCCTTCTTGACTTTGTCTCTGAGAGACATACTTAGCAAATAATAATAGAAATAACTCCAGCTTCAGCAGGGAAGCTTAATAGTGACAGGAAATGAGTAATGGGAAGGTCCGTGTGTGTGGTAGGGTCTGGGACCGATTCTGGGGGAGCATGGGCACCGAGACATAGCCCAAGCTGAAAAAGTTCATGGAATAAGATGGCACCCGTTGAATGCATTCCAAGTGGGCAGCAGGAAGCAGATGGGGCATCTGTGATTCCTATCCTGTTCTCCAGGAAACCTGTTACAGACTATATTTCTGGAAGATAGTGCAATCTGCTCTGTCAGATGGAAACCACCACGATTCATGTCTGAGGGCTATGAAACTTTGAAAACCTCATATTTGACTGTGCTACCAGCACAAAATACATCCAAGGGGGAACAATGCATCCTGCCTCTTAAAATTCACCTGCCTTGACCTTATATTACATATGACATGATGAAGCAGTATCAGTGTAAAGCACCACTCTGGACTCAAACAGCCAGAGTTTGAATTTCAACACTAATTTGCAGCATTACTTTTAGGATGTTAGTTGAACAATTTATGCCTTGCTTCAATTTCCTCACGTGTAAAATTGATTAGTGATAGCACAATCCCATTGGTTATTTTGAGGGTAAAATGAGGACAAATATCTAAGTGACTTAATTGGCTGGCATATGTTAGACATCCAATAAAGTATTTGCTAGTGAAATAAAAGGAAACAGAAGGGTCTCCCTGGTAAAATTCCTTGGTCAAATGGATCATTTCTATTTTGGACTTGTTTATTCTCCTGTAATTGGGCTAGCTACTCAGCATTCTTTTCTTCTTTATATAAGAAAAACAACTATGAGATAGCCCACATGTTGCCATATTAGGCAAGGGTCTCCAGGTGCATCCACTGAGTAGATTTGGGTTGCATCTTGGGGAGTGGGTCTCCTGTGAGCTTGCAGACTGGTTTTATATGAACCCCTTCCTTCAGTTTTTAGCCTTTTTCTCTTTAGCCAGGTCAGGAGTCTTACAGGCAGACACATTGACCAGCAACTCATTTGTTTGGTGAAGAAAATCTTTAGGCTTGGGCATTTAACAGACAGAGGTAGAAGGAATGCCCTTGAGTATATTTCCAAGCCCATCTCTAAATGGTATAGTTTGAGCTTTATTTTTATTGCCCAGTAACCTAAAAGCTTCAATTCTGGACTCATAGGTCAAAGCATTTAGAGGTAGTCAAAAGTTCTCATTAAATAATCGAATTGTTTGTATTTAACTTAAGCCAGTGATTATTTGTGAGGAAGTAAGTCAAATGAAGAACATCTTAGTTTCCTAATCTGTAAAATGGGCAAAATATACCTTTATCCTATGATCAATTGGGAGGACTAATCAC
The DNA here is from genome assembly GCF_000164805.1 of Carlito syrichta. Lineage (NCBI taxonomy): Eukaryota > Metazoa > Chordata > Mammalia > Primates > Tarsiidae > Carlito > Carlito syrichta. Next base: position 22,764 of record NW_007183907.1, read on the forward strand.
ATATAAAGCATTTAGGTGGTGCCTGATGCATAGTAAGTTCATGATAAATGAGGCTGTTTATATTATTATTGATCAGGCAACTAAGCGATTTAGGCTTAGGTGAGTTTGAGTTCTTAATTGGTTAACATAAAAATTGCACAGTGCATGTTTTCATGGTAAGAAGAAATATTTTGCTATCTTGCTGTTTAATCTCCTGTTATTTATATGTTATTGTCTATACTGTGCAATTAAATTGATTGTTTTCCATTCAATTCCACTTTTGTTTTTCAGTTGGGCAATTGCAGAGCTATTGATGGAAGTTACTGGACTGGGGCTCTAACTTGGTTGTTAAGACAACCAAGCAAATGCAGCATTGCTCCAGTGGAAGCAATGCTATCAGAACTGCCAGGAAGCACTTGAATCTTTCTTGTTAGAAACTTCTGGCTTCTCTTATTGTCCCCTAACCCTTAGCTCTCAACTCTTTCTAATGAATCTGAGTCATCTGGTGACTCATTGGTCGTGAACAAGGAAGGAGAATGATTGCTGATTTTTTATTGCTGCATAACAAACCACCCCAAAACATAGTGGCCTGAAACAACAATTATTATTTTGTGGGTCAGTCACCTGAGCTATGCTCATCCAAGTGGTTCTTCTGCTGGTCTTTCCTGAGGTCACTATGTGCCTGTGGTCATCTGAAAACTCAACTGGGGTTGAAAGTTCTAAGATGCCCTCTCACATGCCTGGCAGGTTAGTACTGGTTTGCAGCTGAGCCACATGTTTCCAGCACACTGTCTTGGGCTGCTTCCCATGGCAGCAACATCCCAAGAGGTCAAGAGCAGCCACAGACAAATCATTTGAGATCTAAACACAGAAGGTTCATGATATGAAAGCAAGTTAAAAGACCAGCCCAAGGTCAAGTTGTGAGAAAATAAATTCTACCATTTAATGAGAATAGCTGCAAAGACTTTGTGGCCATTTTAATCTTAGAAGTCTAAGGAAACGCTGTTTTAAAGAATTGGGTGATATAGTTTTTTTTCCCTTCCACACGAAAGGACAGGGAAAAGAAAAGTGCAGAAATGAAACATTTACTGAGTACCAATTATGTACCACAGCAGACATCTTTCAATGATAATAGCTAGTATTTTGCCAAGGGCTTGCTGTGTGTTTACCATAATATGCACTCAATTAAGTTATTAAGTTTAATTAAAAAATATGAGTTGACCACCATATCCTTGCAAACTTCATTCATTCATATTACTTAGCTGTTGCAAGTATAGTTCAAGGGTTATACTTGAACCTTGTTTTTATTTCTTTATTGGGGGGAGGCGGTTGAGAGAAACCAGGAGTGAAAGTGTCTGGTTAATTGTTTCTGGGATTAGTAAGAAGTAACGTCACACATTTCACTGGAGTGTTGTGTCCTCTTCCTTATACTCAGGGTCTCTGCATTCCAGTTTTTCAACATTCTTGATCAAAGTTGTCACTGAGCTCTGGAGTTGGTTTTACATTCTCTTGGTGTGTAGTCCCTGAGCTCTCTGGGATGTATTTTCTCAGCAGTACTTTTCCATCTTTCCCCTCCAAGGATAACTCTGAGATGTGTGAGGTTGCTGCGAGTTTCTGTTGACCAGGTATCTCTGACAGTGGATATAGGGCTTTTTAATGTAGAGCGGAATTTTCTGTACATGCACAGCACCACCAGCTTCTATAAAATAAGTGTGACCTTCAACTCTATCTAAGATACTTTGATGTTCTCTTCTGCCAACCTTGTAAACATAAACCTCATGTTCTATTCTAAGTGCACCTACAATAGTCACAGCACAGAGCTGTGACAGTGTGTTCTCTAAAATACCAATTATGTCTTGCAACTATATTCTCTGTCTGCACTAGGAATTTTAGAGAAATTGCATAAGTACAAAATTTAGTCAGGATTTTGCCTGAGGAGACAGATGATTGAAATTAAAGGTTTAGAAGAGAGTTAGATTTGTAATTATAAGATAAATTAAATATACCCCTTAATTCTTTAAAACAGTGTTTCCTTAGGCTCTTGAGGCTGATTTTATCAAGAGCCCATCACCATAGTCTTGCAGTACAAAAAAAGTTGATAAATAGAAATTTCTATACAAGCAATTCTTGAACCTTAGGGAAAAGAGTTCTTAGTTAAAGCCAGTGTTTCCTAAATGTAGTTGCATATTCTAATTATCTAAGATTAAAAAGGAAAACAACTTATAATCATGTAACACTTTTGAGATGTAAATTGCATACATCAAAAAAGGTGTTAGCTCATAATGTTTAGTTGATGAGTTTGTATTATTCTATACAATCACATTATGACTACACAAAATAAGATAATTTTTTTTACTCCAAAAAGCTAGCCTGCACCTTTTTCATTCAACTTCCTTCTGCCCCAGAAAATACCACTTAAGATTTCTGTCACCATAAATCAGTATAACCTGTTCACATACAATGTGTACTATCTTAGATATGGTTTCTTTTTCTCAATATAATGTTAGTGAAAGTAAATGGTATTATTGTGAATAGTTCATTTATTTTTTTAACTGCTGAATGGTATTCCACTGCATGAATATACCATCAATTTCTTTGCTTGTTCTCCAGTTGGTGGACATTTCCATTTTTGAGCTATTTTTCCTAAGGCTTTTGTTTGTTTGTTTGTTTTTTAAGTCAGAGTCTCACTCTGTTGTCCAATCTGGAGTGCAGTGGCACAATCATAACTCAGAGCAGACTCGACCTCCTGGGCTCAGGCGATCCTACTGCCTCAGCCTCTCAAGTAGCTGCTACTACAAGTGTGTGCTACCACGCCCAGTTTATTTTTGATATTTTTGTAGAGACGAGGTCTCACTATGTTGCCCATGCTGGTCTTGAACTTCTGGACTCAAGCAATCTTCCTATCTCGGCCTCCCAAAGTGCTGGGATTACAGGCATAGGCCACCACTGCCAGCCCCTAAAGCTTTTATAAACATTATTGTACGAGTCTTTTTGTAGGCATATTCCTTTATTTCTTTTGGATAAATATTCAATAGTGAATTTTCTGAATCATAAGATATTCAGAAGTATATTTAAGTATATTCTCAAAGTTGTTCAATATTAACTACTGTCTTATTCCAGAACATTTTTATCATCCCAAAAGGAAGCCCTGCATCCATTAGCAGCCACTTTCTGCTACTGGGGGGGTGGATTGGTTTCCCTTTCCCCCATCCCATGGAAATCATTAATCTATTTTATGTCTTTATGGATTTGCTGGTTTTAGACATTTCTTATAGATACAATCATACAATAGATGGCCTTGCATGTCTGACTTTTTTCCCCCATAGCATAATGCTTTTAAGGTGTATCTGTTTTGTAGGGTGTATATATATTCTATTCTTTTATGTGGTTGAATAATATTTAATTATATGAATATTCAAATTGTTATTTGTCCGTTCATCAGTTGGTGAATGTTTAGGTTGTATCCACTTTCTGGCTATTATGAGTAATGGCACTATGAACATCTGCTTACAAGTTTTTGTGTGGGCATATATTTGCACTTCTCTTGAGTGTATTCCTAAGAATGAAGTTGTTGGGCCAACTGGTAACTCTACTTTAACCTTTTAAGGCAGTGCTAGACATTCTTCTAGAGCAGCCGTGCCATTCTGCATTCCCACTGAAGTGTGTGAGGACTCTAACTTCTCTACATCCCTGCCGACACTTAATATTATCTGTTTTTTTTTTTTTATTATAGACATTCTAATGGGTACAAAGTGGTATTTCATTGTGGCTTTGATTTGCATTTCTCTAATAGCTAATGATTTTGAGCATTCTTGTCATGTACTTACTGGCCATGTGTACATATGTCTACTCTAATCCTTTGTCCCATTTTTTAAAAAATTGGGTTATTTGTGTTTTTTATCATTGAGTTGTAAGAGTTCTTTATACATTCTGGAGACAAGTCCCAGATATATTTTGAAAATATTTTCTCCCATTCTGTGGACTGACTTTTCACTTCCTTTTTCTTCTACTTTTTTTTTTTTGAAAAAGCAGGATTTATTGAAAGGACAGAAAAGCTCCCACAGTGGGAGGCGACCCAAAAGGGTTACCCCTGATTTTTTACTTTCTTGATAGTATCATTTGAGGCACATAAGATTTAAGTTTTGGTCAAACTGAATTTATCTACCTTTTCTTTTGTTGATGGTGCTTTTGTTGTCATATCGAAGAACTCATTGCCTAGTCTAAGGTCATGAGATTTATGCTTAAGGTTTATTTTAAGAGTTTTAGCTTTTACGTTTAGATTTTGATCCATTTCAAGTTAATTTTGGTATATGATATGAGGTGGGTATCCAACTTCATTCTTTTGCATGTGGATATTTTCCCAAAACAGTTTGTTGAAAAGACTATTCTTTTTTTATTAAATTGTCATGACACCCTTGTCAAAATCAATTAACCATAAATATATGTGTTATGGTTTGAGCCGGGCTCGGTGGCTCAGCCTGTAATTCTCAGCGCTTTGGGAGGCTGAGGTGAGTGGATTGCCTGAGCCTGCGGGTTCGAGACCCGCCTGGGCAACTTGGCGAAACCCCATCTCTACAATAAATAAAAAATTAGCCAGGTGTGGTAGTGCGAGCCTGTAGTTCCAGCTACTTGGAAGGCTGAGGCAGAAGGATGGCCGGAGCCCAGCGGGTCGAGGCTGCAGTGGCTGGGAGCGGCCACTGCACTCCAGTCTGGGTGACAGAGTAAGATGCCAACTCAAAAAAAAAAAAAGAGTCATGGTTTGAATTTTAATTCTATTCCATTGTTCTATACGTCCATCCTTGTACTAGTACTGCAATTTTTTGTTTGCTGGTTTGTTTGACACAGTCTTGATTACTACAGCTTTATAGTGAGTTTTGAAATTGGAAAGAGTGAGTCCTCCAATTGAATTCTTTTTAAAATTGTTTAATAATTTATTGATTTGATTATTCTGTATTATTTACATTTTATTAAGAATTTTAGGATCAATTTGTGAATTTTTGTAAAAAAGTTAACTGGGTATTTTTATAGAGATTGCATTGAATTTGTAGATTAATTTGGAGAGTATTGCCATATTATCAAAAGTACATCTTTCAGTCCATGGACACAGGGTGCCTTTTTATTTTTTAAGATATTCTTTATTTTCTTTCAATGATGTTTTGTAATTTTCAGTGTCAAGTCTTGCATTGCCTTTATCTAACTTATTCGTAAATATTTTATTACTTTTGTTGCTATCATCAATAGAATTATTTTTGATTGTTCATTGCTACCATTTAGAAATATGATTGAATTTAGTATATTATATTGATTTTGTGTCATGCAACTTTGCATGGAATAATCATGGCATATAATCCTTCTTATATGTTGCTTGATTCTGTTTGCTAGGATTTTACTGAGGATTTAAGTACTTATATATTCACAAGTGATATTACTCTGCAGTTTGCTTTTGTCATGATGACTTTGAATGAGTTATGAAGTATTCACTCCTCTTCTATTTTTGGAGAATTGATTTTAATACCTCTTTAAGTGTTGGATAGAATTCACTAGTAAATTCATTGCTTGTCTTTGGGGGCAGTTCAATCTCTTTATTTATTAAAGTTTTATTCAAATTTTCTATATATGTTTGAATTAGTTTTGGTAATTGGCATATAATCATTTTTACTTCTGTAAGGTGAGTGTTAACATCTCCTCTTGCATTTTTTATTTTATTAATATGAATTTTTAAATTTTTTCTTGGTTAATCAAACTAAAATTTTTTCTGTTTTGCTGACCTCAAAAAACTCACCTTTTATTTTTATTGATTTTCTGTAATATTTTCCATCATCTTTTTCATTTATTTTTTATCTGATCTTCATTGTTTCCTTCCTTTTCCTTGATTTGGATTTAGTTTACTCTCTAGTTTCTTATGGTAGATTAGTTTCTTGACTTGCAATCTTTTTTTCAATATAGGCATTTATATTATAACTTCCCTCAAAAGCATTGTTTTGCAGAATCCCATAAGATTTGATATGCTTGAAGTATTTTAAAATTTTCCTTGTGATGTATTTTTTGAACCATCGTTTATTCAGTAGTGTGTTCTGAGGTTTCCACACATTTATAAATTTTTCAAATTATTTTTAGTTATTGATTTATAATTGTATTTCATTGTGACTAAGAACATACTCTGTAAAGTTTCAATTTTTCTAAATTTATTGAGACTTATTTTATAGCTTAACATATGGTCTATTCTGAAGAATATTGAATATGCATTTGAGGAGAATGTGCATTCTGCTGTTGCTGGGTAGAGTGCTCTTTTAGGACTAGTTGGTTTATAGTGCTGATCAAGTCTTTCATTTTCTTGATAATCTTCTGTCTAGTTGTTCAATAAATTATTTAAAAAGAAATATTGAAGTTTCCAACTATTATTGTTAATCATGTGTTTCATTCTATGTTTCTGCTTTATGTATTTTGGGGTTCTGTTTTTGCATATATGTTTATAATTGTTATATCTTCTTGATGGAATTTTATCATAAGAAAAATTTTTTTATTTTTATTTATTAATTATTATTGTTATTATGAGTTGTAGTCTCACTCCGTTGCCCAGGTTGGAGTGCAGTGGCATGCTCATGGTCACCCCAGCATCGAACATCTGGGCTCCAGTGATCCTTCCAACTCAGCATACCAAGGAGCCAGAACTACAGGTGCATGCTGCCATGCCCATTAAATTTTTTAGTTATTGTAGAGACAAGGTCTCACCAAGTTCCCCGGGCTGGTCTCGAACCCACGGGCTTAGACAATTCATGTGCCTTGGCCTCCCAAAGTGCTGGGATTACAAGTTGAGCCACCGAGCCTGGCAGAAAATATTTTTCAATCTCTAGCAACAATTTTTGTCTTCAAGTCTGTTTTTTCTTGTATTAGTATAATCACTTCAGTTCTTTTTTTTTTTGCTACCATTTGAATGGTGTGCCTTTTTCAATTCTTTTACTTTCAACCTACTTGTGTCTTTGAATTTAAAGTATATGTGTTCAGGACAGACTATAGGTGGGTCATGGTTTTTAAAAAATTCATTCTGCTAGTCTGTGTCTTTTGATTAGAGCATTTACTCCAAGTACTGCTAATATAATTATTGAGAAGGTAGTATTTATGCCAGCTCTTTTGCTATTTGCTTTCTATATGTCTTTTTTTTTCCCATTGATGAATTCTCTCATATTGATCATGGTTGTTTTTAGTGTACTATTTTCATTTCCATGTCATTTCTTTTACTATGTTTGTGTGTGGGCATGCATACATGCATGTGTGTGTGTGTGTGTGTGTGTGTGTGTGTGTGTGTGTGTATGTGTATGTGTTCTGGATTACAATTAGTCCCTTAATTTATAACAATCTAGTTTGGACTAATGCTGGTTTAATTTTAATAGTTTACAAATACTTTTTTCTATATACCTCCATTTCTTACTCTCTTTTTGCTATTACAATACAGATGACATCTTTATGAATTATATGCCTATTAACACAGATTTGTAGTTATTACTCTATGCAGTTGTTTTTAAAATTAGATGAAAGAAAGCTCTACAAACAAAAAATACATTGGTACTGCCTTTTACATTTACCTTTGTAGTTAATTTTACTAGTACTGTTTATCTCTTCATATAGATTTGAGCAACTATGTAGTGTTCTTTCATTTTAACCTTGAGGAGTTATGTTAGAATTTAATGTGGGGCAGGTATATTGATCACATATTCTCTCACTTTTTGTTTATCAGGAATGTCTTAATTTCTTCTTCATATTTGAGAATAGTTTTGTTGGATATAGAATTTTTTACCGACACACTTGAAGTACTTTGAATATTTTATTCCATTGCCTTGCAGCTTCTATTGTTTCTAATAGCAAATCAGTTGTTAATCTTATTGAGACTATCTTGTGATGAGTCATTCTCTTTTGTTTTTGACTCTCTGCATTAGACTTGACAATTTAATTATGTGTTTAGGTATGGCTTTCTTTAATTTTATTCTACCTGGAATCCACTGAACTTGTTGGATGTGTACATTAATATTTTAATCAAATTTTAAAAGTTCTCAGCCATTCCATCTTTGAGTATTATTTCTGTTAATTTCTCTCTGAAATTTTCATCATTTGTATATTGATACAGTAGATGATACCCCACAGATCTCTGGCTCTGTTAAGTTTTCTTTATTATTTTTTCTTTCTGCTCCTCAGAATGAATACTTTTAATTGATCTGTTTTCAAGTCCACTGATTCTTTCTCTGCTTGCTCAGATTTTCTCTGGACAGCTTATAGTACATAGTATGTTTTTCATTTTTAGTTATTGTAACTTTTAAGCTCCAGAACTTCTGTTTGGTTCTTTTAAAATAATTTCTATGTCTTAATTGATATTTTTTATTTGTTGAAACACTGTTCTTTTTGTCTATAGTGCCTTTTAGTTTTTTAAGTGTATTTAAGACAGATGATTTAATATCTTGTCTGATAAGTCCAATGTCTGTGCCTCCTAAAGGAGAGTTTTTGTTAATTTTTCTTGGAAATGAATCATACTTTCTTGTTTCTCTGTATGATTTGAAATATTTTGTTGAAAACTAGACATTTTTAATATTATAAGTAACAACTGTAGATTAGTTTCCTCCTCAAGACTTTGCTGTCATTGTTGTTTGTTTTTGTTGCTGTTTAGTGACTTTCATGAACTAATTCTATATAAATTCTGTATTTTTTGTATATAGCAACTGAAATTTCTGCTCCATTAGCTTAGTAGTATGATTAGACAAAGATGTTCTTAAGTGTCTGAAACCAGTAAGTCTTCAAGTTCTGCCAAAAGGTTCTGTGTGTATGTTACAGCAAATTTTCAGTGCTTTAGCAGTTAGTTCACAAATTTTCTTTGCCCTTTACTTCTTGCTTATGTGGAGACTCAAGGTCAGTTAAAGGTGAACATTTGGAACTTTCTCAGTAATATTCATATCACTATGCATGCATGAGGCTATCTAGATTTCTCATAACATGTTGGACCTTTACAAAGCCCTATGTACATCTCATTCTCTAGTTTTGTTGTTGTTGTTGTTTTATTGTTTCATCTTAGTTTTTAAATTAACTTACTATTTGCCTCAACTATTGCCACCATTTTAGGCAGCTGTGGTGTTAAACCATTGCTAACTTTCCAATATAAACTCCAGTATGAAAGACTGCTTGAGTGAGCTCTTAGGCCAAATAAAGATAAACCTTGAAAGGTAGATTTCCCAGGGATCACTAGGAAGATCAAATTATGACAGTCATATGAGAATAGGAATTTAGAGAATCTCCCACCACATTCTGTCACAACCAGTGACTTCTAGAATGCTGGTTTTCACAATTTTTCTGGTTTTCTAGGTTACCATGGATCTGGGAGAGAAGAAATATGGGAAAAGTTAAAACACTACAAGACGCTCTGTTCTTGCTAAGTTGACAGTTTTTTTATTGAATAAACACTCTCCAAATTGTCACAAGATTTTGGTTAATTTTTAGAGTTCTGGAAAGGTTTCTTTTTTCCCTGGTATTCTCATTGCTTTTGTGGGGGAGATTTATAGAGGTCCTTACTCCATTATTCCTGTTGATGTCACTCTAAGTTCATTCACCTTTCAACCTAACGACAGAAGTACATGGGTTTTGGGATCAGAAGTCCCACAAATAACTCTGGCTTAGTCATCAGTCACCTGGTGACCTTGAGGAAGTTTCTTAACCTCTCATAAGTTGTTCTCCTGTCAAGTGAAGCTAATTGCAGGATGTGTGGAAGTATTAAATGAATACAATGTTGCAATGAATACTCTAAGAGCTTTGCACATACAAAGTATTATTTTTCTAACCTACACTTTAAGGTGCATTGATCTTTTCTTTTGGGTCTGGAGACAAGGAGTATCTGATCTCTTCCATTTAACCCCTCTAGCTCCTGTAGCTGGGCCTTTTATTTTTGTCCTCTGTAATGAACAAACTTTGACATAGTTCCTTGATTCCTGCCTCCTGGTATTCATCCTGCCTAGTGCTTAGGGCTTTGTGTAATTCCCTTTTCTTGAATATAAGTGGGACCCGTGACTTACTTCTAACCAGTAGTCTATGGCAAAGTGATGAGATATTGCTTCTGTGATGTTACATTACATACAACTCTATCTTGCTTATTTCTTTTTTGAAATTTAAAATTTTATTTTATTTTATTTACTTTTACTGAGGCATAATTGACAAATTAGACTTGTTCTTTTCTCCTCTGCTGGCTTTAGAAGCAAACTTCCACATTGTGCAGCATGCTTATGCATGGAGAGGGTCACATGGCAAGGAACTGAAAGAGGCCTCTAGGAGCTGAGGGTAGCCTTTGGCCAACAGCCTTGTCTTATGGCAACAAGGAAATTAATTCTGCCAGCCACTTACTTAAGTTTGGAAGTAGATGATGAGCAACCAATGACTTTTATAAGAACCCCTAAAGCCAGCTAGAACAAGAATGATGATCCCTATTCAGTAAAAAATAGTTCCAAGATGGTAAAGTTTGTCTGATCCTTACTCCTCCAATATGAAGAAAGCATCAGGAAAAAGTAAGGAATCTAAGTTGTCTTCCTGCTGGACAGACATTAAGAAGATAGGAGACTTCACAAAGCTCTCCCAGGCCCCTTCTGTGGTTGAACAGCAGGTTCTCTGATTCCTAGCCCATCCACGGCACCTGATGCAGGGCTCTTAGCCACCTTCTTGGAAGGCCAGGCTGTGGGGAGGCCCAAGCAGACCCATCCCTCACATGACTCCCCCAGTGCCAGGGAACATCAAACACACATCTCCTGGCAGTGTGGGCACCAGCAGACATCTGCTTATGTCTGGCACTCCAAGTTGGATGTGGAGAAAATCTCCACTCCCACACCAAGGATTGGATCACTACACCTGTCTGGTGGAGACTGAGCTGGTGCCTTCCCAGCTGTCTGGTGCATGACTGCCCCTGGTTCTCACAAACAATGTACCTGCAGGGAGGCCAGCTGTGCTCCAGCAAGCCACAAACACTCCCTGAAGGTAGCAGAGACTAATAGAGCCACTTTTCCAGCTGCTGTGGTCTCAACTTTGTTGTCGTGGGCTCTCCTGCCTGCACCTCCACACTTGGAGGCAGTTGCCACACAAGGATACAGCTCCAGGTGGAGGATTGGCTTTATTCCACAGCAGGTGCCATTCAGTGCTGTCCCTGCATTACTCCCTGGATCCTCTGTCACCTGGTAAATTAGTGTGTAAGCCAGTACAACTAGATGTTAGTTTGCTACCAGCTGGCAGAGGCTCCCTCTGGGCTGTTGTCTGTTTTCTGTGAGGCAAGGGGATGCTGTGTGTTGGCCTTGAGCCTTCTCAGGGCTTTGGAGCCAGCAGGAACCTACCATTTCTTTGTGATGCCTTCACAGCAAGAACTAGGGCCCACGGTGGGCTTAAGGGGCAGTCCCAACTCTCCTATCATTCTGTTTCAAAGTCTGTAAATGTGCATGAGTTTGTTTTTTTGGTGAGAGCATCTGTTGATTTCATTATATTTTCTAAAAATATAATGAAATTTATTTTACTGAAAGTTTCCCCCTACTAGTACTGTTAAGTATTTTCCATACATTTATGGCATTCAATTCTTATAATAACTCACTGAGGTAGTTATTATTATTGTTACATCTATTTTGCAGGGCAAAAATTGAGGACTGGAAACAGTAAGTTGTTTAAGGTCACATGCTGAAGAAGTAGGAGAACAAGGTCTCAAACTCAGGTTGTATCACAAGAGTGTCTATAACTCAAAGAATGTTACAACATCTTGTTTGAATGAGCACATTTGGAAAATAACATTACTCCTCGCTTCCTTGTAGCTCAAGACAAGGTTTTCACTAACAAAATGGTTGCATCTATTTTTACTCACTTGTGTGATGCATACCTTTACCAATGACTTGCTTTAGGATGTATTTCTAAAGTTTCATTCTTCCCTCCCTCCCTTCATCCCTCCCTCCCTTCTTTCCTCCCTCCCTCCTTCCATTCTTCCTTTCTTCCTATGATTACTGTAGTAATTAAAAATATGTAGCCTGATAAAATGTTTTCATATAAAACATGCATGTAACCACTACTCACACCATGGTATAGAATAGAGGTTAGCACACTTTTTCTGTTGAGGGTCAGAGAGTAAATAATTTAGACTTTGCAGGCCATACAGTCTCTGTTGCAACACTCAGCTCTGCCAATGCAGTGAAAAGCATCCACAGAGCATACACAAATGAATGACTGTGGCTGCGTTCTAATAAAACTTTATTTATAAAATCAAGAGGTGGATCAGATTTGGCTCGTGACTGCAGCTTGCTAAACCTTGATATGAAATATTCCCAGCACCTCAGAATGTTCCCTTGTACCCTTTTATAATAAATACTAACTCTCTCCACCTATCCAGAGATAACCACTATTTTCACATTTGTCACAATATACTGCATCTGTTTTTCCTGTTCTTGGACTTCATGTGAATAAGATCATACAATACATATTCCGTCGTGTTTTTTTCTCACTCAATATCATATTGTTGCATGTGACAGTAGTTTGTTTTTATTTATTGTTGCATTGTAGGATTTTGTTGTATGACTATACTATATTTATCTGTTCTCCTACTGATAGACATTTCAATTGTTTTCAGTTTTGGATATTACATATACTCCAGGGGGTGAAAAAATTGTTCAGTTTTTATTTTTTTTAGGGAGTCCATACACAGGCAAATACAATTGCGGATAATATCTTGATTAATTAAAGTAAGAATTTGCCCCCCCCATGCTGCATACTTTGAAAATATAAACTTTAATAGATTCATGTTCAAGTCTACTTACATTATGGGAACCTTCTGCTTTTTCATACTCTTGTTTGGAAAGGTAAAGACACTTTTTTTTAAAGTGACTGTTTAATGAGTGCATGCAACAGACTTGAAACCCAGAGGCCTGGCTCTCTTACCTGAGAGATGGGAGCTATTGATTGTGATAGGTAATCTCTCAGTCTCTTTTTTCAGATGGTGGGAGTGGGCCAATGTATGAAAATAAAAGTATTCATGAATTGCAAATTGTCTTTCCTTTCATGAAGCAGTAGCATTATCATATGAAGATATATAAATGGTGTTCCCTGTCCTTCAAGAATGCCCAGTGTGGGAAAAATAACTACCACAAAACATGGTCTGTTTTCATGTTTTATAAGTACTAAAGGGGCTTTGAGCCTGGATCAAACGCAGTATGAAGGACGGTAAAAATGGCTGAGTCGCTAGGTAGAGTCACTTAGTTTTCTGATAGACTGGATATGGGGAATGAAAGTGAGAAAAGAATCAAAGATGATGCCAGGAATTTTTGACTGAATCATGAGTTTGATAGTGTTGCCACTGACTGGTTTGAGAAGAAAGAAATGGTTTGTTCTGGACTTTACTATGAGAATGGACAAGATTTCCCAAATAGGGGGATATAGAAAATTCCAAATGGCAAGTGCATCTAAATCAAGAGGAGTTGAGAAGATCTGGGGAGGACAAGCTGGGCGAAATGAGGATTTAGAGAAAAATGAAATAGAAAAAAACTGTATGGTAAGTGGTGGTAGATCTGTGGACCATGCTGAAAACTGGTGGTTATCCAATATGCACATGAAGACAACTGGAGGTTTTCAAGTCACAGGATTTTCTAGCCTTGGAGATAAGTCAATGAGACCTTAAACAACTCTTCCCGAATCTCTTCTTTAGGCCAACTTCCTCAATGGTTTATTTTTAAGGGGTATCCAGCAGTATTCATACAAGTAGAAATAAGTAGTTGCTGCTGTGTTGATTCTCAGGTGTCCTGTGTTGGCCACATAAGTCACACAAACGATCATCTTGGGGTTTTATTTATGACTGCAGGCACTGAAGTTGGAAGGCAGGTGATGCCATGCTTAGAATTACAGAAACATGTATTTTCTCCAAATAGTCAAGAATCAAAGGTGTCCAAGGAAAGCCAACCACAAGAGAACATTCAAAGTAAAATCAAACCTAAACCATAATTCCAGAAGCGGTTCTTTTCCAAGCTGCTCAATCATTGAGCTAGTAGTAGTAGTATCTGGGCAATTTACCTACTGAGTTCAGTGCCTTCATCTGCAAAAAGAAGGTGGTTATCCCTTTCCAACCTTCCTTCCAGGGCTGTAACAAAAGTATAATAAGATGATGTAAGTCCAACATCTTACACACTACAATGCACTAATCAAAGTCTCCTTGTCAGTGCAAGGAATTAGGGCAGCAAACTTGTTCTGCTTCTAGTCCTTGCTCATTTCCTACAGATACAGTTAGTCTGGCTTTACAGACTCTTGTTTAAAATCTGTGCCTGTAATTCTTCAAGCTAAGACAAGGCTGGGACAGATAGAGCAAAGAGGGGAAGTCTCAAGGGCTCACCTTAGAGAGACACTGCTTGGTGGGCCTAGATGAACAGTGGCTTTCTTACTGTAGGTGGAACATGGCAGTTTAGAAGCTGAAGTTTTGCATTTAGGGTTCTCATCCAAGAGCCCCCAGTAGTCCTAAGGCAGTTTTACCTTCTAAGCCTTTTACCAATCATGGTTAGTTCTCCTGGGGGCTCTGTGATACAGGAAAACTTTAGAAGTCTGGCTTTGACATTTCAACAAGGAAAGAATGACTCTCTTTTCTGTTTATGGACTGTCTGTCTCCCCTCAGGCAGGCCCATAGCAGTCTTGAATGCCAGGAGAACGAACCTCACAGCTGTCCTGGTTCCATGGCTCCTCCAGGCTCACCTGCCCCATTTCAGAAGAGGCCTGAGGGCAGAGCGGGGCCTTTTTATTGCCTTCACTGTTGAGCTTTTTCTGGCCCTTAAGGAAAAAACTTCTCTTGGAAGGAGACACATCTGCCTATGGCAATGTATGCATAGTGATTATCATACTTTTAAATAAATTATCTGATGCCTCATAATTAAAGAGATATATTCCAAATCATTAAAAAAAAGTTAATGGCTTATAGAAAAGGGGTTGTATAATAGGTTGTTTTAAGAACCTGAAATTTGGTCTTAGGTGAAATGGTGTTCAAATCTCAGCTCTGCTATTTTTGAAACAGCTTTGAACTAGTTACAGTATGGTCTAAGCTTTATTTCCCTCATCTGTGAAGTGGGTCAATAATTTTACAGTATGCTGTAAAATTATTGTATGTATCCTATAAGACATATAAAATGTTTCCAGTCATGCTTGGTATGTGTTAGATAATCAAGAGGTACTATTTTGACAATGAAAGGTAAGTAGAAGCTAAAGTTCTTGTCCCACACAAATTAGCTAAAATGAGATCAAGTGGGTAGACTTGAACTATGCTAGAAAGTCAAGGCCATCAATTATGACATGTTAATGTATACTTGATGTGTTCCTGTCTCCTTGTATCTATGCCCTTGGTTAGTTCCCTTCCACATGGATACTGTGTTTGCCCATGTGATTTGCTTTGGCCAATAGGACAAGAGCAAATACGATGCAAATCAAGACTTGAAACATGCATGTGCGTTAGCACTTATTTGCTCGAGTGGCCCTTGGAGCACTATTGAGCAGCTATGTGAACAAACCAGGGCCAGCTTGCTGGAGGAAGACAGGCACATGGAGAAGAGATGAGCCATCTCAGCAGAGATCATTTTCAAGCAACCATCTCCCGGCTGACCTGGCAGCTGACTTCCTACGCACAAGCCAACCCAGCTTCAACCAGCAGAAGAGTAGCCAGCTGAGCCCAGCCCCAAATGCCAATTTGCTGAATCATGTGCTAAATAAATTGTGGTATTCAGCCATGAAGTTTTGGGTGATGTTATTCAGCTATAGATATTTATATTTCAACTCTTCGGAGTTTGAAAGCTTTACTGAAACCTCAAGAAAGACTAGTTTGGTCTTTTTCCCTTTGGATATCCCTTTGGAAACCAGGAAGTCCTTACATCCAGACCAGCAAACTGGGCCTTAAGGGAACAGAGGAGTCCATCAAATATCTCTGGTAGAAATGTTTCTCTGAGCTGAGTAAACCTCTCAGCTTATAGTCTGAGTATTATACATATCTCATAAAGCATGATAAAACCTGACTTGTCAGCTCCAGCCTCCAGCAGAAATCCTAGCCAGAATGATTGATGTTGAGCTGGGTGTAATCAATGAAGCACCGCTCATAGGAGATCATCATTTTAGACTTAATTAGAGGTGGCCTGGTTGTTACATAGAGGCTATTTAGAGGCAGTAAATGAATTCAATTTGCTTTTTTTATTTCCAACCTAGAAAGTTGGACTCTGTCCTTTTTCTCTTCCTAGAGTTAGGAAAGAGATTTTAAGATTAGTTCATAAGACTGAATTTATCCACTAAAAGGCAAACTTGGGGAAACTGAAAGGGCAGTGGGGCTGAGAGGAACTGGAGAATGAGATGAGTTTGGTGGTACTCTGGGCTTGATAACCAGGAGTCCTCACTCTCATCTTCCCTGAACCATTTTCTAAGCATTGTGATCAATACAATTGTCATAGGACAAAAGCAACAAGTTTGCATGTGGTAAACCTGGTTAGCTTTCTTTCTTGCCCAGACTTGGCAAGGGCTAGAAGTGACAACCTTTTTATCTACAAGCAGCACTAGTAACAACCGCCACCAACTGCTGAACATCTTCTGTGAATCAGATATTTTAGGAGGGTTATTTCTAATTGTTATAAAATAGTATGTGATATCATCCCTCCCATTCAGAGGGGAAAATCTGTGCCTAAGAATGTTAAATAGTTCACTCAAGTTGAGAGTCAAACCCAGGAAGATCATGCCTCTTCCACTATACTCCACTTTCTTTTGCCCTAAGTTAAGCAAGACTAGCAATGGCTCCAGAGGTCATGAGGTCCAGCTCCTGCCCCTGGGTAAAACTAAGTCAAGGTTATGAAGATAAGATATATTCATAAGGTGTACTTCTCTGAATAAGATAAGCAGAGAAAATTCAGATGATCATATAGAATACTACGGGCCCTCCCTTTTCTGAAATCGAAGGTTTTTTTGTGTGTTGATAGCCCAAGTGTCTAAGGATTTTTTCTTCAAATCTGTTCTCAGTGGAAAGGAAAAAATGTTTCACTTTGTCCTCATGGAAAAACAGAGAAGATAGAAATGTGGGCAGTATAAACTGGAAGGTGACCAATGGTCCTTCTTCTTTAAGACACCCTCTCATCATCCATTCACTCATTTTTATATTCATTCAATGAGTAATACAAGCATTTATTATCTACAATGTCATGTCTGTTTTCAGTATTGTTTTTATCTTTAACCTGATTGTCATTTAAAAGTCTCAACTGATTTTACATAGTCTATAAATCAGTATAATAAAATGAATTCTAGTTGGGCTCAAAAGGGATTCAAAACTCTTGGGAACAGCATCCTTTCTGTAACATGGGGAACTCTCACATGTAGCTCAGAATCAAGCCAGTTGTGCCTGGAGCAGGTGAGATTTGTGATTCTTAAGAGGAATGAAGGCCTGGGTCGGTGGCTCAGCCTGTAATGCCAGCACTTTGGGAGGCCGAGGTGAGTGGATTGCCTGAGCCTGTGGGTTGGAGACCCACCTGGGCAACTTGGCGAGACCTCATCTCTACAATAAACCAAAAATTAGCCGGGTGTGGTAGCACGTGCCTGTAGTTCCAGCTGCTTGGAAGGCCGAGGCGGAAGGATCACCAGAGCCCAGCAGGTTGAGGCTGCAGTGACCGGGAGTGGCCACTGCACTGCAGTCTGGGTGACAGAGTGAGACTCCAACTCAAAAAAAAAAAAAAAAAAAAAGGAATGAAGACAATAGCTGTAAAGATTTTGCATAGTGCATATAAAGCAGATGTTCAATAATGAGCAACTATTAGTATTGTTACTTAGTCAAACTGCTGAAACAACTGCTGAGTATTCACTGAGTTTTGAGAATTTTAAAAACAAGTCTGGTGCTTAATATAGGAAAAAACACAAAGGTCTTAGGATTTGGAGAATATGGATTTGAATACTGGCTCTGTTATTTACTCACTCTGCATCCTCGGGCAAAGTTTTTGACTTCTCTGACCCTCAGTGTTCTCATATCCCCATTGCAGAAACATTTTCTGAACATTTCTTATGAACTCAACTTTTTGAGAGGTTCTTGAGAATAAAAAAA
Source organism: Carlito syrichta (assembly GCF_000164805.1). NCBI lineage: Eukaryota > Metazoa > Chordata > Mammalia > Primates > Tarsiidae > Carlito > Carlito syrichta. The sequence goes on from NW_007183907.1 coordinate 40,822, forward strand.
TATAGTTAAATTAAAATCTGTTCTCTGACCTAGGGATTCCTATAGCATGGCTGGGAAACTGAGAGGGAATTGCCAGAGGAGAAATCCCAAGAGGCCAAAAACTGGGTAGAAGATAAAGATGAAGGAGGGCTTCATGAATTGTAGGACATCTGAGGTGAGGCAGGTGCTAGGTACAAACTGGCTCAAAGAAGCATATTTTCCACAGGAGATGGGGTTGGAACAGTGTGAACTCCAGCTGGAATTCCAGGGCAGGTTCAGGAAAGTTACCCAGTTGGCAGCAGTGAATGACAACAGTGCCCAGGAGGAGCTGGGTGTCTTCAGTAAGGCCTGTCCTTGTACAGCTCATAAACTATATTTTCCTTCTTTTTTTATTTGGACCACGTTAGGTGTGATGAACCTGAAGTAACTTTGCTTTGTTTGATAAAACCTTCAAAATGAAAAGCAATGACGAAGTTGTTCTAAGAGGAAATACTTTCCTTTCGAAGTTGGCAAAGCTGACCAGAGCACATTGCCCGCTGTATTTGTTTTGGGGGTGGTGTCCGTGGAACCTCAGAGTGCATCCTTAGAAACAGAGTTGGTCTCAAAGAGACAAGCTGAGATTCCTGATTTTCATTTCTGCTAAGTCCATTTCTGGATTTACTAAATGTTTAAGGTACTTTCCCCAAGTCTATACTCTCTGAAGATTTTCCAAAGAAATGTCAGTAGCAAGGTGTTTTCTTTTCCTTCAGGTTTTTGTGCCTGAATTTTTGGGGGAGTTGGAGGGAGCTTCTGTGACTTTATTCTCTTTGTTCATGTTGGAAGGGCATCTGTTCTACCTCCTTGAAAACATACCAGGGGAGAAGAATTGATTTTGACACATCAGATTCAACACTTCTCAAAAACAAATTCTGTCTACCAGGTGGAAACAACCCAAATGCTTTGCTTGGCTCCAGTGTGATGTTTGTAACTGTCAGTGTGTGAGCATGTCAGGCAAATTTTCTTGCTTAATAATTCCCTAAACGCATCTTTTTTAGCCTTGATGGTCTGTGTCCATCAATACACATATAAAAAGTCATTTGGAGTCAAAGTGGCACTTTACATATCAGATTCACAATGACTATGGTTATAAACCTCTGGGACTAAAAGGCCCTGAGACAAGAGGTCCCAAAGCAAGAGCTATGAGCAGATGCCAGCCCTGAGACAAGAGGTCTCAAAGCAAGAGCTATGAGCAGATGAGGTCATCCCCTGCCTTCCTCAAACTTCCTCAGAGGCACACAGAAGTAATGTGAGGGATGGAGGAGGGAGCCCACGTGCGAACAGAGTGAGAGGACTCAATGCCCACATTCGCCTCCTGGTGTGCGTTAAAAAATAAAACTGATTGCTTTAAAAAGTAGAAAAAGGAAAGTAGAGAAAAAAAAAATTCGCAGTCACCTTGGCAAAATCTTGAGCCCAAGAATCCGTTTCCATCCTTTTCAATAGAAAGATCAGAATAAATGTTGACCAAAAAGAATACTTGGTTTCCAGTTTGAAAGAAGGCCAGACTTTCCTCTTTTGTTGGGCTCATCAAGAAAGCTGTTTATGTACCACAGTAGGTCCTCCTGATCCTTGTCGCCTGTACTCTCCAGAAAAATTGAAAAGAGGAATAGGATGAACAAGCCAAAAAGTGGAGGCGGGTGTGGGCACTGGGTCCTCTTACTGTGTTCTCACTTGGCCCCCACTTCCATCCCAAAGATACATTCTCGTGTTACTTCTGTGTGCCTCAGAAAAAAGAATAGAGTAAGCCTCAAACATATGGATGTGGTGCCATGAATTTTGGGAATCATCTTGACACTATAGTTACTGGCCAAATTGCAGCATGGCCACATGGAAAACATTTTATTTAATAAATCAAAAGACACTGGCAAGAGGAAAGCCTTGATGGATTTTCCTGGGTCTTCCTATGACTCATTGAGCCCTGAGTAAATGTTATACTGGATAATTCAATGAACTGAGCCTTCCATAGGCAATGAGCATTATAGAAAAGGGTCGTTTTTAATTTTTTTATTTTAAAGATGTGGGGTACAATTCAGGGTTAGGTATGCAAATATTCATTTTGCGGGTACCCTTGTTGATGAGGTGTGTCCCCCACTCCCCTAGCAGATTCCCACTACTGCCAATCCCACCTTCCCTCACACCCCCAGCAGTTTCCTGCTACTGCCAATCCTTTTCTTGTAGTATGACAATAATTGTTGAAGGTCTGCTTATGAATGAGAGCATTTGATACTCAGTTCGTTTTCTGTGATAGATCACTCAGTATTATAGACTTTAAGTTCATCCAGGTTGCTGTGGAGTTTATGATTTTGTCCTGTGGAGTTTATGATTTTGTCCTTCTTTATGGCTGCATAATATTCCATCATGTGTATGCATCACATTTTTTTATCCAGTCCTCTTTTGATGGGCAGTATGGTTGTTTCCATGTTCTTGCTATTGTGGACAATGCTGCAATAAACATCCGTGTGCAGGTATTTTTTTCCTAGAGTATTTTGCGTTCCTCCGGGTATATTCCTAGTAAGGAGATTGCAGAGTCATATGGAAAGTCGATTTTTAGATCTTTTAGGGATAACCAAACTGTTTTCCACAGAAGCTGTGCTAGTTTACACTCCCACCAACAGTGTAGAAGTGTTCCCTTTTTGCTGTATCCTCTCCGGCATCTGTTGTTTTTTGAGTTGTTGATGATGGCCACCCTGACCGGAGTTAGGTGGTATCTCAGTGTAGTTTTAATTTGCATCTCCTTGATGACTAGTGAGGCTGAACATTTTTTCATGTATCTGTTGGCTGCTAATATGTCTTCTTTTGAGAAATGTCTATTCAGATCTTTTGCCCACTTTGTAATGGGGTTGTTTATTTTTTTCTGCATGTTTGGTTTCCTTGTAGATCTTAGATGTTAGGCCTTTGTCAGACATACAGTTGGCAAATATTTTTTCCCAGTTAGTGGGCTGTCTCCCTGCTCTCTTGATGGTTTCTTTGGCTTTGCAGAAGGTTGTCAGTTTGATGAGGTCCCGCTTGTCTATCTTATCTCTTATGGCATGGGCACTTGGGGTTTTGATCA
>NW_007183907.1:44375-119418 GCF_000164805.1 Carlito syrichta
AAAAAAGTTTAAAGTCTGGGAGTGTGATACCTCCTGTTTTGTTTTTTTTTTCCCATGAGGATTGTTTTGGTGATTCGTGGTCATTTATGTTTCCATCTGAATTCCTGTATTGTCGTCTCGGTCTCCAGGTCTGAGAAGAATGCTGCTGGTAATTTAATGGGTATTGTGTTAAACTTGTAGATTGCCTTGGGTAGGATGGGCATCTTAACAATGTTGATTCTTCCAATCCATGAGCATGAAATATTTTTCCATTTGTTTGTGTCATCTTTGATTTCTTTGAGCAGTGTTTTGTAGTTTTTGTTATAATGGTCTTTCACATCTCTGGTTAGGAAGATGCCAAGGTGTTTAATTTTTTGTGTGGCTATTGTGAATGGGATTGGCTTTTTATTTGGGTTTCCATTTGTTTATTGTTAATGTATAGAAATGCAACTGTCTTTTGAACTTTTTTTAAATACTCAGACTTTGCCAAAGTCCTTTATCAGTGCAAGGAGGCTTTTGACAGATTCTCTTGGGTTTTCGAGGTATATCATCATGTCGTCTGCAAAGAGGGGTAACTTGTCTTCCTCCTTCTTATTTGGGTACCCCTGATCTCCTTCTCTTATTTAATTGCTCTAGCTAAGACTTCCAAAACTATGCTGAAAAGGAGGGGTACAAGTGGGCATCCCTGTCTTGTTCTGGTTTTCAGGGGAAATGGTTCCAGTTTCTTTCTGTTTAGCAGTGTGCTGGCTGTGGGTTTCTTAGAGATGGCTCTTACTATTTTGAGGTATGTTTCATCTATGCCTGGATGTTCGAGGGTTTTTATCAAGAAGGGGTGCTGGATTTAAAAAAATAACGGGGGGGGGAATACTCAAGCAACCAATGGTTATATTTTCTTTTGCTTCAGAATAGATTTGGTGATGTGAGCCAGTTCATTCTGACTCACGAGAACTGATTGTTAAATTTTGAGGAATTTTGTGAGCCATTGGTAGCTTAAAATTAGTCATGTTAAAAGTATTTAAATCACTGAAATTGGCAAATGTTACAAATCAGCACTCTCCTCAACTATACACTGGAAAACTGATTGTTATTTACCAGTACACCAATGGGAATAGTCCAGAAAACACTCATTAAGAATTTTCCAGTTCTCCATGGCTCCTTTGTCAAACTTGGGCTGGGGGCCTTCTTTTGATCTGCTCTACAGTAAGTCATTTTTGGACTTTGTTGATCATGTGAAATACACATTCAAGACTCTCAGATAATGTTATAAGTTAAAAGTATGCATGTGTGCCATCAATTATAGAGGCAAAGAACATATGGATACTACCCAAACTGTCTCTAGCCCACTTTTTATCTGGACTCTCCTGAGCCACAGAGTAAATGTTAGTCACTCAGTGTTTGGGGATGAGGAGAAAAGAGCCACATCCACAACCTGCAGCCAAGTCTGTGGTAGGATGATCAAGTTAAAAATCTTTCTTTCTATCTCTTCCCTCCATATCCTTTCTTCCTCCTACCCCTGGGGTGGAAATCACAGGCCCAGGCTTATAATAAAAATACAATGAAAACTTACTTTTGCTTTATTTGAGATGAAAACAGGTGAGTATTTCCTTATCTATCTTTTAAAATGTGCATATCAAAAGGAGTAGGTGGAGTCCTTAAACACAGTGTTTTAATTGGGGTATTTTCAGTTGTATTTATTTTCTCTCAGAATGAATGTAATAATGATGTTATGTGACATCTATTGAGCACTTACAATGCTCCAGACACTGCATATATATAATATATATGATATGTAGGCATTAGATAATCAGCCTACATTTTATTCAAAGATGTAGCATCTTTGCTTGAGAAAAATTGTTCTTCAAATAAGAGTCATTGCATGGAGGTTTCAGGGACAGCAAGCTCATCTGGTTATTTTCTCCTGGGATATATCCCCAATGAGACTATTGTGTCCTCTCTGCTTTTGTTGTTGAAGTTTCTCTCATTAAAGCAACTTTGTTGACATCTTGAACAGGACCACTGTCTGCCGGGTCTGCTGATTTGATCTTCTTCACTTCTATATCCATCTCCTTATCTGTCAAAAGTATTAGCTGGCACCTTCTAAGAGGACTTGGGAATTGTATCAGCAGAATACTTTCCTCCTTACCCAGATGCTAGTCTTTCCTTTGAGCTTCTGCTTTCTGACAGTAGCTTCACTGCATAAGAGTGTGTAGATAGCCCAGTTGTGGAGTTCATAGCTCCACAACGAGAATCTTTGCAGTCACTCACACCTTTCCTCTCTTCAGAGATGCAGGAGGGTCCACATCACACTCTGTGAGCTCAGGCAGGGCGTCTGCACTTCACCCCAGGCCTAGGGTCAAGGTTGTATCTTTTCCCCTCAAAAGCAATGATCTCTTTGATCAAGGTCTAGAAGACCCTGTTGGATTATCCACTCTCCCTGCACTACAGTCATGCACACCTTGACCTCTCTGGAGGTAGCTCACTTCATTTGAGGACAGTTCTGACTTTTAAAAATGTCTTCCTATCACAGAACTGAACTTTCTGTTTCTTCCACCTGTGAATTCGAGTTTCATTCTTTGATGTTTTGTGCATCCAGCTTTATATACTCTTCCCTACAAGAGACCTGCACATACAGAGCTCAGCCATTCTGCTCCTAGACAAGGGAAATTGCATTTTAGGTTATAACCTTTACTAAGCAAATTGAACCTAATTAAAACCTAGTAGACATAAAATCTAGGAAATAAGAGCACTTTAGAATTTTCCTCAGTTACCCTCTCTAGAAACTTGTTAGTTTTCTAGAGCCCGAGCCACCTGATTTCTTGGTCCCCACTTAGAGACTTTTCCTTTGTTTCTTCATTGGTTCAGCTAATTATTCTAGGCCCTTCCTAATCAATCCTTTGCACTTTCTGCTTGTTTGACATATTTTATAACCTTGATTAAGAGCAAGACATTTTCTGTGGTACATCAAGTTTAAGACAACTTAGGATTCTCAAGATGTAACAGAATCTTTGTTACCAGGAAGTTTGGAGGTGTCATTTGCCAGAAAGATCATGAAGAATGTGAGGCTTTGGAGGGATAAGACCAGAGCTCTCTATAGGTTGGGAAGAAGAGGTTCTGTGATGTATGTAAATCTGCAACAATACTCCATTGCTCTGTGAGCTTAAGATAGTGCACTGCTTTCTCTCATGGTGTATTTTGACTCCAAAAAAGTATTTCCCAAGTTACTACAAACTCTCTTATTCTTTAAAAAAAAAAAGTTTTAGATTGCTCTGCAAAGTAAAGTATTCTTAGTATAAAGTGTTTTTGATCAATCACTTAGCAGTTATAGTTTCTCAATGTCATAAGACCCTAAAAAATGTATAAATGAGAGTTTTGGATCCTTGCAATATTCGTAGGTATATCTTCCTTTCTTAGGCATGATTAGAGGGCTCCTAAAGATGACCTAGGGAATTGAAAAATGTTGAGCTGAAAAGGTAACTAAAACTGGCTATTGCTGGATCAAGGCAGAGATTCGCTTAAGGAACTCAGAGGATAGACTACTTCCATCTTGACTGAGCAGGGAAACTTTTTGAAGGGAATTGCCCTTGAGACATTAAAGGGTGGTTTGAAATTTGATGGATGAAGAGCAGTTGTCAGGACACTCAGGAATAGAAGATATGAGTGAAAGGGTGTGGTGGGCAGAATTATGGCCTCACAAAGATTTCCATGTCCTAACTAATCCTAGCCACCTGTGACTATGTTATCTCACATGACACAGGGACTTTGCAGATGTGACTGTAACTAAGGATCTTGAGATAGGGAGGGAGGTTTTCTTAGATTACCTGAGTGAACCTAAGCTAGCACGTGATTTCTTGAAAGCAGAGTCTTTCTTGACTATGATGGTAGAGGAGGGGTCAGAGAGATGCTGTGCTGTTGGCTTTGAGGATGGAGGAAGGTGACTGCAAGTAAGGGAAGACAAGTGGCTTTAGAAGCTGGAAATGGCAAATAAATGGGTTTTTCTTTTAGATCTTTTAGATCTTCCAGAAAGATCTGTCCATCCCCTGATTTTAGTCCATTAATACCCTCATTGGATTTCTGGCCTATAGAACATAAGATAACAAATTTGTGTTGGCCATTGTTTTGTTAAGCACTGGCCAGGCCATGTGTTCTCTGAGACATGACCACCATGTTTTCTTATCTTTGGCCCCCTCCCCCACCTTGGATAGGTGAATCTCTTTTCTTCTCTCTCTCTCTAATTTACTTTCTAAATAAACTATATTTTCCAATCTAAAAACAAAAACACAAATTTGGGTTTTTTGAAGCCACTAAGTCCATGGTAATTAGTTGCAGCTTCAGTAGAAAATGAAAACAGTTGACACTGGGGAAGAGTGAAAGGACCTCTCTGAACAGAATTGAAGGAACATGAAGACAAAGTGTTGGAACCGAGATTTGGAAAGAAGAATGGAAACAGGTTCAAGACAGTTTTGGTAACTTCTGTGACTTTATAGAGCCTATTGACAAGTTTGAGCCATCGATTAGCATGGATTCTCAAATGTATATGTCTTAGGAGTTTCTCAGAAGCTACATTCCACATTTTGTGATCCAATGAACTATTGCAGGACAAAAATCCATTAGGGCAAAACCTCAATGTACAACTAAAATTTACCAATTGTATGTTGCAATTTCCCATACAACAAAATTTTATAGCAAAGTATTTGGACGGCTGTTTAAAGTCTGATGGAAAACTAGATTGTGCTTATAAAAATTGAATCTGTTCAGTACTACCCTTTGCCAATTGTTTGGATTAGTGCAAATTCCACTTAACATTCTGCATTTGAAAATTGTCTCTGTGAGCTCTCAGCTCCCTAGGAAAATCAGTGAGATGGTTAAGGAGGTAGAGACTCAGTGGTGTTAAGTGACTTGCCCTGGGATGCAAAGCCTTTGAATGACAACTAGTACTTGGACTGTGATTATACTCCAGGGGCATTACCAGGTTCTAGGGAGAAGGACGTTGGCTGTCCTTTGGGCCATAGGAGTGGTAACTCAGCCAAATCCCCAGGCCTCCTGTTTTCAGCCTGTGAAAGACATGACCAGAGTGACAAGAAACTCTTTTCTTCAGAACTAGTGTGGACCAGCAAATTGCACTGTGACCCCTTTCCAGGACAGAGGGGCCCATTTAGAGATCTTTCCCACTCAGTTGCACAAAGGCTGCTTTCTGGGATCTCATGAGGAAATAGCAAGGGTAACATTCTTTACAATGATATTCTGAAATATGGATAAATTCAGCAAGTTGAGTCCTGCCATATGGCATGCTGCCTGGATGTGTCCCATGCTCTGATCACACTTCTCCTTGTCCCTTTATAGCATAATAGGTTTATCCAGCTCACAGGATCTGATGGTAGGTGGGAGGATGGGGCATGAGGAGATGAGGTGTTATCTGGATTTGAGGGTAAGAGCCAAAGTTTTCTTGAATGGGTTCAGAATATAAAGTTACAGACCTCTTTGTGTCCCTTTCTTCCCATAGGTAGCCAGATTGCAAGACAATATGAGAGGAAAACGGGGGCCTTTGCTATATCTGAAACTAAAATTTACAAAATTTGTGGAAGACACACTTTTGAAGGGAGAATTCATTTTGGGGGAGAAGTAGTTTGCAGACTTGCTTAATCCCTACTTTGAAATGAATTTGTTGGTATGTGGATATATTTATTGGTATAAAAATACATTGTCACCTGACAAGCAGCTAGGTGCTACTTGTTATGAGTTTGAGATCTTGGAGACGTCTAAATAGAGAAATTGTTTTCTACTGCCTCGATGGTACAAGTGTGTTGATTATTATTTTATTCTGTTTTATAATCTGTATGCGCATCAAGTAGCTTTCACTGTATAACAAACTAACCTTAAATGTAGTGGCCTAAAACAAAAATTTGGCTCATAATTCTTTGATTGGTTAAGTGACTTCATGGATATCCTCTGGGCTCTTTCAGGTCTTTGTGGCCATGTAGGAGTCAGATGGTCCAGAATGGCCTCACTTAAGTGTCTGGTGACTGGAAGGTTGGTCGGTCTTGGGGTAACTCAGATGGGGTGCCTCATCGGCTCTGTGTCTTCCATCCCAGGCTTTTTCAGGTCTAAAGGTCGTGGATGGCAGGACTTCATGAGCAAGCTCTTTTCAAGCCTGTTTTCAGCATGTGTGATAATGTCCATCAGCCAAACCAGGTCACATGGACAAAGTGTCCCCATCTTAATGGAAGGGACTTCAAAGCCACAGTGCCAAAGGACATGAAAACAGGAATAGAAAGACTCTGTGGCTATGTTTCCCATCCACTACCACATGTAACACTGACATAAGACCAGGCAGATCATCACAAAGGGACATGAGAAAGACGGTGCTGATTAGGAGCTCACTTGTCTCTCCTCTCCCTAAATTTGTTTTCCAGAGCTGAGATCTCAACTTAAAAGAGGTGATGTTAGTATTGTATATCAGAGTCAGTAATATATTCAAATTGCTTGTCCCAGGAATTCTACTTCTTTTTTTTTTTTTTTGAGTTGGAGTCTCACTCTGTCGCCCAGACTGGAGTGCAGTGGCCGCTCCCGGCCACCGCAGCCTCGACCTGCTGGGCTCGGGCGATCCTTCCGCCTCAGCCTTCCGAGTAGCCGGAATTACAGGCATGTGCTACCACGCCCGGCTGATTTTTTTGATTTATTGTAGAGATGAGGTCTTGCTGCCCAGGTGGGTCTCGAACCCACGGGCTCAGGCAATTCGCTCACCTCAGCCTCCCAAAGGCACGGGATTACAGGCTGAGCCACTGAGCCCGGCTGGAATTCTACTTCTTAAGGTCTTTTCTAAGTAAATTATTTGAAATATGGAAAAAAGTTATATACATTAAAATATTCCTCAAGCTTTAGTTATAGAAGTGTAAGCTGTAAATAATTTAATTGGACAACTAAAAAGAATGGTTAACAGTATATCCACTTGAGGGAATACTATAAAAAGTGGAATCATGTTTATGTGTCTAATAATTAGAAAAATATCTCCTACCATAATGATAACTTTTAAATAGAATATCAAATGCAGTCAAAAAATATCATATACAAAGATGTGGAAAAGCCCAATGCGTGCATTACTGTTATTCTGAGTATAATGGGACTCTGAGTGACTGATTTGCTTTCTTCTACCATTCTCTTTTTTAATCTTCAATAATATAAAAATGATTGAAACTTCCTCTGGAATTATTCTTTATTCCTTTGCTCTGAAAGAATAACTACCCCTGTTATATACCTTCTCTGGGGTTGTTAGACATCAACTGCATTGTTTTGTTATTTTCTTTTTTTTTTGAGTTGGGAGTCTCACTTCATCGCCCAGACTGGAGTGCAGTGGCTGCTCCCGGCCACCGCAGCCTCGACCTGCTGAGCTCCGGTGATCCTTCTGCCTCAGCCTTCGAAGTAGCTGGAACTACAGGCGCGTGCTACCACGCCCGGCTAATTTTTTGATTTATCGTAGAGATGAGGTCTCACCAAGTTGCCCAAGCGGGTCTCGAACCCGTGGGCTCAGGCAATCCACTCACCTCAGCCTCCCAAGGCGCAGGATTACAGGCTGAGCCACCAAGCTCGGCTTGTTATTTTCTTTATGGTTGACTAGGACATCATTTCTTTCCTTCTGGGTTCCTGAGCCACGAACATAAGAGGATTTTGCTACCATGTTATTTAGATCTCAAACAATGCTCTTTCCTAAGTTAGCTTTGCTATCGTTTCCCATGTGCATTGCCTGTTCATCCCAAAACAGTTCAAGTGTTTCCAGTGCCTGAAGAGTTTTGGGAGATGTGATGAAAAGGCAAAATAAGGCATCTCTGTTCAATCTGCCCAACTTTGATAAACATTCATGAAGTATCTTCTAAGTGCCAGGCTCAGCACTCACATCTGGGCCATATGATTTAACCTCGGGCTAAATCCTAGTCTAAACAGCACACACGTTGATGCCTGGTTCTGTGACCAGGCAGACGACGCGTGTCATAGGAGAAGGAGAGATGAGTTCTATTTAAAGGTGGGAGCAAGAGCAAAGTGCAAAACTAACTCCAAGATCAATCAAGCACAAGTGAAGGTCAGGTGCCTGGGAAGCGGGGCAGAGTGCTTGAGATCCGACTGAGGAAAGCTGAAGTGGCAGGCTTGGAGTTTGGGTTTTATGAACAGGTGACAGAGACTGTTTTGAAGCAAGCTGTAACAAAGTGACATCTGCTTTTAGGTAATTAACTAGAGGAGAGCTCCCAAACTGTGGCCCACAGGCCACCAGTTTGGCGTCAAAGTATCTTATTATTAATGAATTTTTTCACGAGAGATATAGCATCATACAAAAACCCAGATTTCAAAAAAGCAAAGAAGATCTGTGAGTGGAAGGCCCAGGTTTCTGTGGCCCTCTCTAGTTTTCTGTAACCCTTGCTCCTCTCTTGGGTGCATTTTTTCACTTGGCTCATGCATGTGAGCCTGGTTGCTGAGGACATCAGCTAGGAGACTATGGAGGAGCTACTACATGAACTACAACAGCCATGAGTGAATGCAGCTATTTACATTTAAATTTAAAGAAAATTAAAATTTAAAAACTCAGTTTCTCAGTTGCATGGGCCCCACTTCAAGTGTTCACGGGTCACATGTGGCTCGTGGCTCTTGTGTTGGACAGTGCAGAAATAGAGCAGCACAGACGGTTCAAACGGACGGTGCCAAGATAATGGCAACATTGGGAGACTATTGCAGCAGTCCAGGGGAGAAACAACAAGGTTCCTAAAATAGGCAGTGGAAATGGAGTGTGACACCGATTCTATAAAGAGCATTATTTTGGTTGACTTCTCACTGACACAATTAGACTGAAGTCTGCTGTTGAACGTACATTTTTGTTGCTTGTGGGACAATGTTTGACAAGTGTTCCAGGAGTACGTATTGTGTGTTTTTAACAATACCAATAATTTTCACCCTCGGTTGGTTTCTTTGGTGTCTGGGAAACCTGAAGAGCTAAGTGGTATAAATGCTCACGAAAGTCCTAAGTGGAAGCATTTCGAGTGCTTTGGAGGCATGGTGCTCCAAATATTTGAAGCATTATTATTCTCAAAAACAGTATCAAGACATTTCTATTTGTGACCTCCATCTGTTAAGATTGTAGGCAGAAGAAACTGGCTGGCTCTGACAAGAGTGGTTCTGCCAGATTTATTATCCCAGATCCAGATTCCTCATGGAACACTTCTGTGAAACTCGAGAACTGGAAAAGCAGGATTCATGCCCATGTGCACGTAGGTCCTCCATACTCACTGACATGCTGAGGTTGGCAGGAGTACAGAGAGTTCCTTAGCTTGAACCAGCTTTGTTCCTTGAACCAGAATCTGAGTCCAGGCACAACCTGGAGCCTGAGAGTTGGTGTTCGTTCAGTCAGTCAATATGAATGAATGTCAGGAGTTATGTGCTGGGTGAAGAATGAACAAAAGGAAAGAATACTCAGTCTCTGCCTTCAGAAACACTGAATTCCAAGATGGAAGAACTAGTGATTAATTTTGGGACTTCTAGGGGATTCAGATGCCTCATCCTGTCCCCTTGATTCTTGGCAAAGCTGGTGATATTCTCCTGTGGACCTTTTCAAGCAAAGATGTCCAGGAAATCATCTACATTCCAAGTCTTCTCTGTTGGAGAGTACTGAACTCCACTCTTTGGCCCAGGGTGCCTTTTTTCAATAAATAAGGTTGTCATCCTTGCACAAATAATAATCTTCACAAAAGTTTGAACGTCCTTTTTCATCTTGAAAGAATAATTTTATTTCCTCAACTATTTTGCACATCTTGTACTCCCTTAAGTAGAAAAAAAATCCATAGATACCATACTTTCTAACTTATTAATTCTCCTTTATTCCCATGTCCAGAAGGGCATATGACATTAAAAAAAATAATTTAATACATGTGGGGGGCACATAACATCAACAAGAGTGCCTGATCTCAAACTAGGCAAAGTAGGGACCAAGGAAAGGCCCAAACTTTACCTGTACAAGGACCACTTATCTACTTAATCCTGACTTGTTCCCCACATCTTTAAAATAAAATAAATACATAAATTTAAAACATTTAATAAATATTTTATTGAAGTATACTATGTCTACAGAAAAATAAGCTAAAATGGTAAATGTTCGGCTCAATTCTCACAAAGTGATTTACATGTGTGTAACAGACACCCAGACCAAGACTGAGAATACACTCAGCATTGCAGACACCCCCTCATCTCCCATCTCATCACTGCCTTTGCATCCTTTATCCCTGAAGTTAGCCATTATCCAGAATTATAGCATCACGATTAGTTTTACCTGTTTTTGAACTTAGCATGCAATCATATGATATATACTCCTTTGCGATTGGCTTTTGTTCAGTACACAATGTGAGATTCATGAATATTGTTATATAGATCATTAATGTTAGTTGTTTTATGATATTGCATTGCATGAATATACCATGGTTTAGTTATCCATTTCACTGTAGACATTTGGGTTGTTGCCAGGTTTATTATGCTATTAAAAATAATACTGCTATGGTCATTCTTGGACATGTATTTTGATGCATGTATAGCATGTAGGGAAATTACTGAGTCATAGGTTAAACATATATTCAACTTTAAGTGGATGCTTCCAATTAGTGCTCCAAATGTGTCTGCACCAGTTTATACTGCCATCCGTTCTGGTGACTCCATAATCTCCTCAACACATGGTGTTACCAACCTTTTAAATTTTGACCATTCTAGAGAGTGTGCAGTGATAGCTCTTTGTGGGTTTAAGTTGCATTCTCTTGCTAACTAATAGGGGTGAACATCATTTCATGTGTTTACTGATTGTTTGGATATCCTGTTTAATTAAGTGCCTGCTAAAATATTTTGTCCATTTTCCCACTGGGCTTTTTGTCTTTTTCTTAATGATTTGTAGGAGCTGTTTACATAGTTTGAATATGAGCCTCTTATAAGTTTCACCTGTTGAAAATATCTTCCCTGAGTCTGTAATCTGCCTTTTCACCCACCTAATGGTATCTTTTGGTGAACAAAGTTTCTAATTCTAACGTAGTCAATTTTTGCCTCATGGTTTTGTATACTGCTAAAATAATCATGGCCTACTCCAAGGTCATGAGGGTTGATTTTTTGGGGGGGGATTATTTAAAAATTTTGTTATTTTCTTTTCTAATTTTGCTCTGCAATCCATGGAAATGATGAATTTATTTTTGTGCATAATTTTCACTGTTTTCATATAAATATGAATGTTTTATTTTCTAAAACATTTCATTTTCTTCCATATGAATATTTGGTTGACCTTGCCCCCATTTAATGAAAAGTCCATCCTTTTCTCACTTCTCTGTACAATAAGTTTTGTCCTTCATCGGTGTCCATTCATTCATGGGTCTGTTTCCTAACTCCATTCTACCCCATAGACAAAAAAATATTAGTCTATTTTTGTTTACTTATTTACTATAAGCTTGTAGTAATTTTTGATATCTGGGAAATCAGATTTGTTATTCTTGTTCAAGATTGTTTTAGTTTATTAGCCTTTTGCAATTTGCATATAGTTTTAATATCAGTTTGTGAATTTTGACAGCTACACACAAACACACATTCCATTGGGATATTGATTGATAGTACATTAGAATGCTTTACACTATAAACTTAAAACCCATTTATTTGATTGTTCTTTAATTTCTCTCAGTAAAATTTCACACTTCTATGGGTAGAAGTCTTAAATATTTTGTGTTAGATTTATTCCAAAGAATTCCTTGTCTTTTGCCCCACTCAAAGGAAAAACATTCATCATTTTACCATCAAGGATGATGTTGGGTGACTTTTGAATGTTGTACTAGTTTGCTATTAAATATCCTTTATCAAATTAAGGCTTGATAACATGACATTTTGACATTTCTGTAATGCCAGTTTTGACCCTGGGTGTTTGTAAAAGCATGTAAAATAAGCTAATAAAGTTTTAACAGTGATGGTGTTATGTGAACATTCTGCTGCCTTCACTGAGCTTCACCCTATCTCTTGCTCCACCCTGAGCCTCAGTGATCTTTGGATTTTACATTTCTGAGTCTTGCCCTTCATGGCCTGAGGGTTGGAGTGGGATGGGATGGGTTGAAAGAGCTTATTGCCAATGCCACTTAATAAAAGTATTTTGTATGGCCCACTGCCAGTATTTGAATGATCATGTCAACATAGGTCTCAAAATCTGAGGTTGATGGATATCTCATAAATAATAATTAAAGTACTGGTTCATGGTCTGTCATGCCCTGTATTCAGTTCTTTGAATCATCTTAATGACTCCTCTTGGCTTAATCTTCACTGATTGTCTAAATTTTATTTTCTGCTTTGTATTTCACTGCCTGCATCTCTACTACCCATCTCTGGGTTGTTTTGCCTCTTCTAGGCTACAGCAACCATCTGTCAACCTTGTCTCAAGAAAATTCCCAACACCTTATACATAGACATGTAGTGATAGATAATGCAAATGAATGAAGTAGAGCAATCCACAATGACCAGGACTAAGAGATCAGTTCTGAACTCAACTTAGAAATTCCAGACAGGTGTTTCCTGTGAGTATCTTAGCCTGAAACTCTGGTAACTTGCTCTGGCCAGCCAAAGGACACTTTGAATATTAGTCCAAGAAAGCTTACCTACTCCAGGACCCTTTGAGTTTCTAGTTTATTTTCTTCTACTAGACAGAGAGAGGCAGGATATTCTTATTTGGGGAGATGATGGCAAAGGAAAAAGAGGCAAAAAACTTGGAGAAACCTCTTGTTTTTATCCTTCCCATTTTCCATTCTTTGTTTATCTAAATTTATCCTTCCTTTCCTTAAAGGCTTCACTCAAAGACTGCCTCGCTCCAGACATTCCTCTTTGCTTTGTCTGTATTCCCTTATCAGAGATAGCATGAACTCCTTTCCCAAGACTCATGTGGTAGCTATTTTCTAAGATGGTCCTCAGTGGTCATTGTCTGGTATTGACCCCTATATAGTCACCTCCTATATGCAATAGGATATTGAGGAAATGATAGAGTATGACTTTAATCATAACAGACATTGTGACTTCTACATTGCTCTCTCTAGGATTATTCACATTATGTGAACTCAGCTACCATGTTGCAAAGCTCTCAATCAGCTCTGTGGAGAGGTACCTGCCATAAGGAACTAAGCAAGTCCTCTTGCCAGTAGATGACATCAACTTGTCAGTCATGTGAATGAGCCATTTTCGATGTGGATCCTCCAGTCTGCCATGCCTCCAGATGACTGCAGCTCTGGCTAATGTCCTGACTGCAAACTATTGAGAGAGTCCTTCCAAATTCCGAACACACACAGAAATTGTGTGAGATCATATGTGTTATCTTAAAACACTGAGTTTGGGTGTTGTTTATTGTCCAGTAATAGGTACTAATACAACTCAGCTCAGGCATTGTCTCCTCCATGTAACCTTACCTGATTCTCCCACATGGTCTTGACCACTCCCTTCTTTGTACCCACCACACACTCTGTAAACTTATCTAATAGCAGCTCTGACACTGTATGGTTTAACAGTGTCTGTATGTCACAAGAGTGGACCTCATGTATTTTTCTACTTAGCATTTTTCCCCCAATTCTTTCTTCTGGCATCAACCCCACTCTTCCCTTGGGAAACTGCCCTATCTCAATGTGTTTTCTCTGAACAATTCTAGCTCTCTGCCTTCCTGGCATCATGTCATTAACTTCTACTAGGTCAATCTTAGTACCCTTTGCTGCATCCACTGTGATTGTCTCAACAATCAGTCCATGAACTTTGATTGATATTTCAATTGGAATGATTCATTCTGACTCAATGAACAATGGATATTTATTTTATCACATAATAGGAAGAGTACAGAGAAGGAAGGATTTAAGCATTGTACAATAATGGCTTTGACTCTATCACTGTCGTTTTCTCAGCTCAGTCTTTTTATAAAGACTATTTTCAGCCTGGCTTCTCTCACAGTCACATGATAATTATACAGAAACTGAGGTCTTATGTTTCATGGTGAATGTTTAGTGAGAAAGAAGAGGGGAATGAGAGAAAGTAAGAGAGAACATCTTTCTCACATTTCTAAATATCTATTCTTTAGCCTGATAGAATGAACTTGGGTCAGGTGCTGATTGCAGACCAATAATAGTAGCCAATAAAATGTCCTACATTGATAAGCTTCAGACTGGATTCTTGAAAAAATCATTGTTGAGAGCAAATGATTACTTGGATTGGCTTAAAGAATAGACCTACCATGGGAATTAGAGATAGAGTCAGTTTCCCTGAGTCCCACAAGTTGTTAAGAGGAGGAAGGGATATTGGACAAGGAGGAAGAATTTCATTAATTACCAGGCTTCACCAAATGCCATCCTTGAAGATTTTCCAAACTGAATCAGGAGAGAAAAGAACTCTTTTATCTTAGAATTCTAACATGGACGTTATCCAAAGCTAGAGCACCTGCTGTCATATTCCTTGCCATTTGAATAAAAGCCTGTGCTTAGTAGAAAAAAAATGAGTATAGAAAGAAAGGGAAGATGAGGAACTATTGGGAGTCCTTGTAGCACAAACCCTGGGTGCAGCCATCCCAGAAGCAAGAACCAACCTTTCCCTAACTTGTTGATACGGTTCAATAAATTCTTCCTTGGCCCTAGTGAACTGGAGTTGGTTTTATCATTTACAGTTGAAAGAATCTTACTGGTATATGACCCTACTAGATGACATCCCTTTTCTTATTTTTCTGTGTGCACTGATACCACACAATGTGTCTTGACTGAATATTTGTGGAATGAATGAATGAGTAAGCTCATGATGAGACACAGCATCAAATTTTTGTAGTGAGAGTGGGCAGCACCTTTGGCAGAGTAATCATCAGACTCAAGAAAGAGGATTGGTGCATTTGATGAGTGCTTCCAACATGGTGTTACTCTTGGCAATACCAGCTATGGTAAAAGCACATTATCATTGTGAGCTGGAAGGAATTCGGAAGAGGATGGCACTGATACAGCACCATGGAGTGTCTGAAGACTTGGGAGAGAGCTGCTGTAAAACCTGGAATTATTTCTACAAAAGTAGAGAAGCATCTAGTGTTCTCATACAAAGAGTGAGAGAAGGGCTAAAGAGATGTCTTGTGATAGGCTTATGCATATAACAACCATCTGGCATATTTGAATTTTTAACATTTCTAGTAATTTCTTCATCTTTCATTGTATATTTACAGCAACACTAGTTTTAATACAGTGTAATTTTTCAGAGAAAAAAGGAACTGAATCAATTATCTAATGTCACAGAACTAGAAGAGAAATTACTGGTACAAAAATATCAGGTCTCCTGATTCCTGGTCTAGGCTTTTCTGATTGGAATCTAAGAACACATAAAAAAACCCAAAATACAAAAGCCATCTTAGGTTGCCCCAAAAGGAGACATTAGAATATGCAAATGTAAAAATACAATATTGGTTTATAAAAATTACCTCTTATAACAACAGACTGTTATGTGGAAATGTAGGCAGGGAATGTCTAGTTTACTCTTCCTCCAGGAAGAAATGAACTCAATTTGTCCTTCCTTCCTCTTCCTCTGCTTTTCCCTGTGTGACATGGTATGGCCAATGCAATGTGAGCAGAAGTGATACAGGTCACTTCCAGATGAAATCATTTCACTGCTAGTGTTTGGCTCTCTAGCTCACTCCCCTCTGTCATGGAGGTCATGGGAGCTCAGGGTGATGATGTGAAAGTTCCAGAAGATGGAAGCCAACTCAGAATTCTGAAGATGCCTGGAGAGTCAGCCATGCCCACATCACATTTTATGTAAGTGAGAAATAAGCATCTGTTTCTTAAGTCATTGAGATGTATGAGTTGTCTGTTACTGCAGCAAAACCTAGCCCACCCTAACTGATACAGCAGACTAGACAAGGTCTGCTACTAACTGGCCAAGTCACAGCTTACAGTTGCCATCTTTTTCTATGACACTGAATAAGCCAGTATGGCCATGCTGGGCAAGTACAGCTATCATCCACCTATTGGCAGGAGAGAGGGAAAGGGATAGAGAGATCATTAAGTCTAATCCCAGGCCATGATCTTCACTACCTCTTTATCATTAATAAGAGTGCTGTGAGCCGGGCTTGGTGGCTCAGCCTGTAATCCCGCGCCTTTGGGAGGCTGAGGTGAGTGGACTGCCTGAGCCCACGGGTTCGAGAGCCGCCTGGGCAGCGAGACCTCATCTCTACAATAAATCAAAAAAAAAAAATCAGCCGGGTGTGGTAGCACATGCCTGTAATTCCGGCTACTTGGAAGGCTGAGGCGGAAGGATCGCCGGAGCCCAGTAGGTCGAGGCTGCGGTGGCCGGGAGCGGCCACTGCACTCCAGTCTGGGCGACAGAGTGAGACTCCACCTCAAAAACAAAACAAAACAAAACAAAAAAACAAAAAAGAGTGCTGTGATGCCCATCTGTCTATTTCTAACATATTTTAGACTTTTGCTACTCAAACTGTGACCCAGGGACAAGCCACATCAACATTGCCTAGGTGTTTGTTGGAAATGCAGAATCTAAGCCCCACCTTGACCTTCTAAATCATAATCTGCATTTTACAAGAACCCCTAAGTGACTGGCATGGATATTCCAGTTTGGGAAGCACTGGCTTAAACTCGGCCGTGAGAGGGAAGTGTGTTCCTCAGCTTCCATAGCCCACGTGGTAGATGGATGTCTGGTCACCCTGCCCCAACCATTCCCCCTACACAAATGTCTGCTGCAGCTCTGATAATATAAAAAGTAGGTGAGACCCTTGAGGTTTCTGGTCTCTGATTATTCTGGTCCTCTTGTGTGTCAGGAGATCAGAAGTGACCCTGAACTCAAGGAACAAGTGTTTGATCCAGTTCCCCTTCTAGTAGGTAAGATCACAGTCGCATGTGTGGGAGAGGCCACCTGGAGGTTTCTTCTGTCCCCTGCCCCCCATCACCAGCTCTTGACCTTGCCCAGGCTCTGTGTAGACAGATGGCCTAGGCAGAGCCCAGGCTGCTATTACTTTCTCCTAATTAGCCTTCCTCTGTCCTTCCTGGCCCCAGTCTCTTCTTCTGCCCTTCCTCTACAATTCCTATAGAAGGGCGCCAGGGATAAGGCACAACTGCTCCCTGGACCTGCTCCCAAAGGAAAAAAAGCCAAAAGCGAAGTCAGGAAGTATACTAAGCTGAAATTGGAGCCAGTGCTGCTCAGAGGCCAGGCTGCATATGCCAGGGTGAGGTTAGCGGATGACAAGGCGCAGGCTTGTCTTTGTCGCTCCAGTCCCCTGCCCCCAGGCTGGCCTTGCTCTGGGCACCTCCTTCCCCACTTTCCACATGCTGCTGGCAGCTCCATGCTGAGGGCCTGCCAACTGAGGCCGCTGTGTGCTGCTCGGAGCTGCTTCCTCCCTGCTGTTTGTGAAAGCAGTTCTTCACGGGAGCACGGCCTAATGCCTTCTACAAAGAATGACTTTCATCCAGGCTGTGTCCTGGGGGCTCTGCAGTGGGGAATGCTGGACCGAGGGCCAGGAGAGAAGGGACGAGAGCTGGCTACAGTGGCAGATGGAATCTGGCCCAGGGTGGATGTCAAGTGCCTTCCTCAATATGCCTTTTCCCTTTTAATCTCCTCTTGAGCAGAGCTGATCAATTAGAGCTGTAATTATTTTAATCTTCTTCTTTGCTGTCCTGTATGACTGCTTGCCATTGCCTGTTGACTCTTTCTGCTAACAACGTACTTAGGTGGCAGCTTTGCCGAGGCCACGTCAGGCAACACTGCTTCGTAATAGCCCAAACAATAATGCGACATCATCTGGATGGTGGCCATCCCTTCCCTTGCTGTGCGACCTTTGGCAACTCTTTCACCTCTCTCTTTCCTTTGCAAAGTGAGTCAACTCCATGGGGTGGGTGAGAGAAACAAGATATCAAAAGAATGACTCTACAGCACTTAGAACAGACATCTCAGCGTCATGGTGCCTTAAGAACATCAGTTTTGGAATGAGCGAGGTTTGGCTCTTCTGCCTGTGCATGAATCTTTTTATCTTGGAGTCTCTGAGCTCTTTTTTATTCGATGGGTATCATAACAAATTCTCAGAGAGTTGTGATGACCAGGCGAGGTGATGGAGATACAGCTCAGAGCACAGTGCTGGCCTCCCAGTGACAGCTACATAAGGGTGAACTATTTTTAACATTATTATATCCAGCTCTTCCCTATGACTGAGGGAAACTGGCACTCGGAGAAAGGAGTCATATTAGTAATCCTGGGTCTGTGATGTGTCCTATGGGTAAACAGAGCCCCTTTCTGTCCCATTATGGGTGATAAAATGAAAAAATTAATGCAAACTAGTTATCTTTGGAATCTTTGAATAAAATATTTTCTTCCTGTAAATTGTTATGAAATGAAGAAGGTAGGTAGTCCATGGCTCACAAGACTTTCATATTCTTTCATATTCTGGTGGGTCCTAAGCCAGATAAGTGTCAGTTTATTTGGATTGTGTGAGCTTGGTGGGTATGGATTGTTCTGGGGGAGATTCTAGGTGCCAGCTTGTGAGTAATGCAAAACATTGCTGGCTACTTTCTCTACCCACCCGCCCCAGGTTTATCTGAATCAAGTATTTTATTTTGTGCAGTTCAGCATAATACACAAGAAATGAGTTAGGGGCTGTAAGTTCAAAGGCAATTGAGACATAATTTCTGCTTTTGAAAATCTTACAATCAGGGAGTGGGTGCAGATGTAACTGAAAATTATAGTGGCAAGAATTAAGCAGACATATTATAAACACTGGTTTTGTGGGAGAATTTATGAGGAGTCACCAACCTAGCAGCTGAGGATACATGAGGACAGATGTTTCTGGAAGGCATCACTAAGGAGGTAACACTTCAAAACTTCAAAAATGATCACTCTTTCAGAGTGATCTTTAGATGTAATCAATATAACCTTTTAATGTAATCAAGTACATCAGTTCACTTTTGCTATTTAACAAACAACCTAAACATGAGTGGCTTAAAATAATAACAATTTATTTAGTTCACAATTCTGGGGCTCAGCTGGGTGGTTTTTCTGTCTGGGCCAGGTTGGCTAATCTCTACTGTTCTTGCTTATCTGTGGTCATTTGGCAAATTGGTTGGATAAACTAGGGTGACCTCACTCACAGCTAAAGCACATGGATTCCCCTCGACATGGCTTCTCATTCTCAAGTCACTAGAGTAGGCTTATTCACATGGTGGTCTCAGCAAGAAAGGTAGCCCCAGTGCTCAAGTAATTTTTTAGTCTCTGTCTGCATCATGGTTTCAAATGGTCCATTAGACCAAAGAAAGTCACAAGGCCAACCCACATTTAATAGGTGCTAAAATAAATTCTATACCTCTTGATAGAAGAGACAAAATTTTTGACCATTTTTACAATCGACTATATTGCCTATATATAGGAAACAGAGGGCAAAAAGGGGCAGATATATATGAAATCTGGGGCACAGAGAGCTTGAAGGCAAAGATACAAGTAATCATTGAAATGATATAATCTGTTCCCAATTAGGTCAAGAGTCCAGTATTCCATCTCTGAAGATACATTTTGCTGTGTTAAGCATTATCCATTCCAGCTGACTTCTTTTGAAATGAATATACCTTTGGGAAGCAGAGACACATTCAAGTTAAATCAGTCACTTCTTCCTTTAGCTAGCCTCCAGGGCTGGAATAACTTAATAGTAATGAAAGCTTTGAAGAATCGGTGGTAGTGGATGGAACAAGGAAGAGGGGGCTTAGGAAAGCAAAGGGGAAAGACCCAAGCGTGGTTTATTTTCATCCCAATTTGGCCTGGAACTGGACCTGCATCTGAGTATTCAGCGGTGAGGCCCATTACAAAGTCATTTGCAGACCTTATCTCAAAGAGCTTGGAAACCAGATATCCTGGAAAGGATGTTAGCAGCATATCATGGTACCTCACTGACAGTCTGATAAATGGTCTCCTTCCTCGTCCTTCAGCCACCCTGCTAACTGACTGAGCAGTTGATGCATCCAACCTGCTCTGGGCGTGCCACTGTCACTGCCCTTAGATAAGAGTCTGACTTCCAGTGAGTCACTGGCAGGGAAGCTAGGAACTTAGAGAAATAGTTCTCAAACTTTCCCAAGCCTCAGATTCACCTGGTGTTTGTTAAAACAGGGTGCTCGACCTCATCCCGGGATTTCTGTTCCAGAGGCCTGGGATGGGGCTTGAGAAGTTTCATTTCTAATAAGCTCCCAAGTGATGCTGATGAGGATACTGATACTGCCGGTCTATGGGTCACATTTTGAGAACTCCTGACTTAGAGGTTTGAATGCCTTGTAATTCTCCATACAGTTCCCCTTAATGCACAGGTTCTCGACCTTGTCTGCGCCTGGAGACCATTTTAAAAACATGCATGCAACATTCAGCTGCAGAGAGTCTTATTTAATTGATCTGAGTGGAGTCTGGTACTTAAATATTTTTTTAAGATTTCTGGTTGATTCTATTACAAAACTAGGGCTGAGAATCACTGTCTTATTGTAGTGCTTCTCATAGAGTGGTCCGCAGGTCTGCTACTGCTGCTGCAGCAACAGCACCTGGGAATTTGATAGAGAGGTGCACTAGGTCAGTCCCTAACCCAGGTCTATTGAATCAAAAAGTATGGGGATGAGGCCCAGCAAAGTTGTATGACAAGAGACCGCCCAAAACCCAAAATTTGTTTATAAAAAATTATGTGTTTATTCTTACATGTTTGAACTTCAGTCACCTTTCAAATACTCTCCATCTGATGCAATGCACCTATCAAGACACTTTTTCCACTGCTTGAAACAGTATTTGAACTCGTCAATTTTGAAGCATTTTAGTGCTTCTGCCGTTTTTGTTTCCCCTCTTCCACATTAGAAAAACATTTCCTTTTGAGGATTTTTTCACACAGGCAAACACAAAAACATCGTTCAGGGTGAGATCAGGTGAATAGCAAGGATGGGGCATGGAGGTCATGCTTTTTTTGGTAAAAACTGCTGAACATGCAGTGCAGTGTGGGCAGGTGCGCTTGTAAATCACTCATGAAATGGGCAAACGTGTTGAAAGACTCTCCAAAAAAGTTCACTGAAGCCAAACACAGCCTCTCACAACAATGCTAGCTGGTACACTGATGCAGATGGGTTTCTAGAACACTTACCTAGTGGAGGAAGCCCCTACTACAAGACGCCCACCCTCCAAAAGATAACTCCAGGGTTTTTTAGCCCCCCACTTACTTTTACAAGCCCTCCAGGTTATTCTGATACATTCTGAAGTTTGACAACATCTAACTTTTAAAAATGAAATGGGGTCTGTGATGTCCATCTTATGCCCTCATAACATAAAAGAAATTTCAGTATGGAAAAGGGTTCATTGGAATATGGGCTCTGCAGAGGCAACATTCAGTTTTCAGGGTTTGGGGTTCTAGGTGTTTCAGCAAAAATCTATGAAATAAAATATTAAACATAAACATGAAATATGCACAGATCTGAGGATATTTCTTAGTCTGAAGTGAAGGTGGGCACCTTTGCATATTTGCCAGGTCCTGACCGCCAAATCAACCCCTGAGCCCCTTATGTCTTTGCTCCCTCTTTCCAAATGTAGGGCACTAATTGCATCAATGAAATCATCTACCTTATAGTTTTAAGTAAGCCAAATGAGATTTGCAGATATCATTTTATAGTGTTTGGTGTTTGTTGTTCTGTAGGAGGGATATTAATTAAAAAGCATGACTACTTTCTTCCACTTGGGAAAAAAAAGCTATGAATCAACCCCTTTAATTTTATAAATTCATTGCTTTGAGTTCCCATATGCCAGAGGAGCAAAGGAATAGAGGAGTTCCTTATGGGGGACTCCCCTACTCCTAGTCGTCCAAGATCTCCTGGGATTTCCTCAGTTTCAAGCCATCAGACCTGCTTCTAGGCATTGTTCAGAGAGGATACTGGAGTATAATCAGTGAACACCTTAGCTGCTTCTGCCTCTTCTACTGCACAGGTGGACCTTTGTTCCCCCAGGGGAAACTCTTTACTACTTCCTGGTGCTCTTGTCAATCTTGAAGGGACCTAGAGATGCCCTCTTCTTGGGCCCCAAAGACACTGAGTTTACACACGCGCGCGCACACACACACACACACACACACACACACACACACACACACACACACACACTTCCTGCTCAAACGAGTTTTCAGGGTAGAAGATGGTAGAGTTGTGAAGAGTTTTCAGCCTTGGCCCTGATTGGGCCAGTGCCAGCCTTTCCCCATGGACCTGGAGAAGAGGTACACTCACCCATGTGCCTACCAGCAGTTGGTAGGATATATAAATGAGAGAAACAAGGCCAGAAACTTCAGCAGAAGCTACACCTAGTTCCTTTTCCTAGGCACTCATTGCCACGGTCTGGCCCCTTCTCTTGCATTCGTTACAAACAGGCTCAGAGCCCAAGAACTTCTATGGGATTTAAAGGACAGGGAGACATTCTCTCTCCACTGGATGATGTCAGTATTAGATGTCAGTGTCTTGGGGGCATTCTTCTTGGAGCCTGATCAATGTCTTGAAAAGCACCATAAAGAAAAGTGTTAGCATGAATGCTTCCAGCCAGTGGTTTGCAAAAGGTGGTGATCTGACCAGGAGCATCAAAATTACCTGGGGATTTGTTAGAACTGGGGTCTCATCTGCACCTACGATTTGGGAGTGGGGCTCTACAATCTGTGTTATCCAGCCTGCTAGGTGATTCTGAGACATGCTAAACTTGAGAACCATTGCTTTTAGCCAGTGGATTTCAAGCTTGGCTGAAAGTGAGAATTACCTGGAGAGATTTAAAAGCTCTGTGTCCAAGACATACTCTAGATCAATTAAATCAAAGCCTCTAAGGGTGAGACTCAGGCATCAGTATTTTTAAAAACTCTCTGGATGATTCCAGTGTGAGCGAAGGTAGAAAACCAGTGCTTTAAAACCACTGCAAATAACCAAATTAAATCAACTGCACAAGTGGCCTTATGCACTGCAACTGTTACTGATGCCTGAAAGTCAGACCAAAACAAAACCAAAGTGACCTCAAAACTTTTCAAAAATAGACTGAATCTCATAGGCAAGATATACCAGAGAATCGAGCATTAACCTACAAATTTTATTATCGCCAATGTTTCCACTGATTACATGGGCTGTTTTTCCCTTGGTCTGCAATTTCTTGGTGTGAGAGAATCACTTACCAGTGTAAGAGATAGAAAAAAGGCAAGAACTTGTGAGGATCAAACTCCATAATAGACATGAATCTGTTTTATTGGAAAGGCTTAGTCCAAGGTGAGATTTTGTCTTTCCTAGATGCCAAATTCAGAAAAGGCAGCTCTTACTCATAAATACCTTTACCTATTAAAGACCTCAGTCCTTTTAAAACCACTGAATTTAATCAAAAGCCTTATAGAGCAGCCCCACCCCCTGGGCTTTCATTACACCTCAAAGTGTGATCTCCAGGAAGTTTCTCTGGTACTCTGGAGATCAAGCCACGGATCTGACCCTCTAACACTGTCAGGCACAACTTTAGCAATGTTCTGTCTCTATAGTGATTCTGGCCTTAAGAAATGTGTGAGGTGATTTAACATCAAGTTAGGAAATCAAGCCCTCTGATTTGTATGGCTGCCCCATGGGCAATTCACCTGCGTGATTGACTTCCTGAATCTGTTCTGTTGCCTCTTGGGTATTGTAAACCTGGTAGAAGAAAGGATGGGCATGGGGAGGTGGAAAGGGGGAGAGGGAAGACAGGGAGAGGGTTGGGAGGATGAGACTGAGACTTAGAGGCAGCTGTCTGCATGTAGAACAAACAGGTGGCTTCTATTCTAACCTTGAGCTTTGCCTTTAATGCAAGTAATGGTTTCTCTCTTAATCGTCTTAGCGGTGTACACACAGACGTCTGCTGTCCCTCATCTGTTCTCTGTCCACAGAACTATTTCTGCATTCTCTTGGCACTAGCCTGGGTACAGACCTCATGACACCTTTGAATTTCCCTAAAGGATCTAGTCTTACAAAAGCAGCAGTAGCCTAATAGATTTTGCTAAATAACTTATATCAGAACAGAGAAGGGGGTTTCTGCCATGACTCCAAAACAATTAGCTTAAAATCCTCATGAAAATTTCTGTTCTCCAAGGTTTTTCTTTAGCCACCCCATCACAGGGTTGCTTTTTGGCTCTGCTCTCCTCCCTAAGATTTTCTTCAGGGAATTTTGGAATTCCTCATCTCTGGGGAATGGGGAAGAAAATAGGAGGGGGCTCTTTAGGGTGTGCTGTAGATGCCTATTCCGCAACCCCCCATGTTTTCTCCTTTGGTTTCTTTGTCATTGATACCCTTGACTTTGGCTGCCAACCAGAGGCTCTTGGCAACTGACACTGACTTTGCCTCTCCACTGAATTTGGTAGGCACCATTTCCTCTCTGGAAGGGACATCCGCTGACCTTTGCTTTGGCTCACTCAGCTGGTGGATAACATTTACTCAAGAAGTTTTGCTCATCCTACAACTTAATTCCCTGTAGTTGCAGCTAACACACTTTCCTCTTTGTTTTGTCCTTGGCAAGGGAGAATGCCCACCTTCACAAAAATTTATCTTGCCAGAGTGATAAAAGGAGGTTCTCATTTGTATTTGAAGAAGCTAGTTCTCATCAGTCTTGTTTGAGATAAAGAATAGCTGGAGATCTTGGGATCACATGGAAGAGATGACTTCTCAGCTGTTGTGACATTTGCTACCTTATCAAGGGCACCAGGTGAACATCCCCTAGTTATGTCGACCAAAACTATATATCATCAAGGAAGAGAGACCAAAAATAAACTGTGTGGGATGATTATTTAAATACTGCCTTTTGATCTTGCATTTTGGGCTAAAGGTATAAAGGAGTGAAGGCAAAAATGCAGCTTAGCTTGTTTTAATGCCAACAACAACAACAAAAGCTTACAAAGTAAAACTGAAGAACAGGAGTGGCATAATTCTTGGAATGCTTGGTTTTTGAAATGGAGTTTTGAAATGCAGAGCCATGATCCTCTTCTCATTCAGTTGGAGTAAATAGGAAAGAAAGTTGTTGCAAAACGAGAGTAGGGTATAATTTTTTTAAAGACTTCAGGGTATAATTTTTTTAAAGACTTCAGAGCTAATAGAAAAAAACAAAAACAAAAACGAACTAGCAAATTCTATCTTGGCTTTGAGAGAAAAAGATAAATGTGAAGGAATCTTTCCCCCATAGCTAGGATTGTTTATATGCACTGTTCAAATCCATCCTTCCTGAGCACGTGAGTCGCATCCCATTCATAACAATCTGGTGCCTTCTCATTGCCTCTGTTCATTCTGTTGCTCCCTGTGCTGAATTGCTTTCTTTGCAGGTTAGAATTATGGCTTGATTTTAACAAACAAAAAAAAAAAACACCTGACTTTAAATCTTACAGTCAAAGCTTTATTTTAATCCAAATAAGTACCAAAAGGGAGTTTGGTTTAAAAATACATTTCTGACCAGGTTGTGTGACATGACGGATCTACTCACCAAGTAATAGATTGGCTCTAACCTTTTCCAGTGGAGCTTGTACAATATCAAAGGCAGTGTAAGCCAGGGCAGGCTGGCTTTTCCAGCACACCCAAATTTCCTTCATGTTTAGTCAGTTGGAGACATTTCTGACTAAACCAGCATGTGGAGAATTAGAAAACAAACTGAGGCTCATGGGGAGATGTGCTTCTTTAAGACATTGCATATTGGTGCATTTTCCCAGGGTTGGCAGATTACTTTGTTGATGGCCAAGGTTGCCCAAAGAGGACACTTAGAGTGGGGCAGGAGCTGGGTGTTGCCTGCAGGCTTGGAAAAGAGCAGAATCTCTTCTTGCACTTAGGGAAGAGGCTCCCCAAATGCAGTCTTTCTGTGTTCTGAAATGTTTTGGTCTCCATACCCTTTACCTTAAAAATTATTGCAGACTCTCAATGCTCTTTCATTTATATGAGTTAAATGTATCAATATTTGCCATATTAGACCTATTAAATTAAAAAAATAAAACTGAAATAAAAAGAAACAGTATTTATTTAGGAAGCAAAGATTTGCAATTTGGTTCTACTAAGTCAGGGCAGCCCAGAATTGTATTCCATGAGATGGACACAGGGAAGGTTTTTTTTGTTGTTTTTTTAAATAATTTCTTTTTTGTTTTTTTTAATAGGCGGTTTCCACAAAAAAGTTGGTTTTGGAAGCAATTCACTGGTTGGGTAGAAATCCAAAATTGCAAAGCTGCTCTGATTTGGTTGGTTAATTAGGGCATTCCCAGCTGAGAGATGTTGAAGGCTGAGGGATACTGACTACTTGTTATCCAAGTCTGTTGGAATATCCTGTGGTTTGTCCTTTAGCAGGTGTGAGTCCAAACCTCTTGCAATCTCCCAACTCCACTTCAAAGCCTTAGCTTTAATCATTTCATTTTCTTTTAGAGAACATTGAGAAAACATTAACATACTGTACTTAGTTATTAATTTACTTAGTAATACACATATTACATAAATAATATATTTTATTAAAAACAACCTATATTTTCCCAAACAAAATAATTTAGTGAAAAGAACAGAATTGTTTTACAGTTTTGCAAGTCTCCTTAATGTCTGATAGAAGACAGCTAGCTGGATTCTCATACCTGCTTTTGCCCTCAACCTCTTGTGATATTATAACATACAACCTCTGGAAAACTACACTGCACAGTCATAAGACTACTGGGGTGGGGGGCACCTCATCAACAAGGGTACCTGCATAATGAACATTTGTATACCTAACCCTGAATTTTACTCCACATCTTTAAAATTAAAATTTTTTTTTAAAAAAGAAGACTAACGAAGGTGAAAAGGTAAATAAC
The DNA here is from genome assembly GCF_000164805.1 of Carlito syrichta. Lineage (NCBI taxonomy): Eukaryota > Metazoa > Chordata > Mammalia > Primates > Tarsiidae > Carlito > Carlito syrichta. The sequence goes on from NW_007183907.1 coordinate 71,185, forward strand.
ATCCTATGACCCCAGGAGTTCCTGGAACACACTCCAAGAACCACAGTGGTCCAGGATCACAGGATGTCAAAGGATGATCTTATGTGAAAACACGGACGCTAATTTTTGGCTGTAATTTTTATGTTTATGTTTATATGTAATTAACGAGTACAATCTCCTTTTAGCATTGATATAATTTTTATTTACTCTTAGCAATAAAATGTTATTTTTAAAAATAAGTTTTTTAGTTTTAAAACATTATTGCTATATTATTTCATTTATATGAAGTTTTAGAATAGGCAATGGTAGTTGTCTTGGGGTGGGGATTGAGATCGACATGAAAGGAGTCTGGGGTAATAATAATGTTCTGTATCTTGATCGTGGTTTGGGTCAAAACTCATCAAATAATATTCTAAAGAGTTTTGCATTTTGTTTTGTGTAAATGGTATTTTACAAACTGTAAAATATATTCAATCTTGTCAAGACTATGCATGCTGACAGTGAAGCTAAAGTCTACTGGCGTCTACAATTCACTTATACATGCTTCAGAAATAAGATAACTTGATGGAAAGATAGAAGGATAGTTGGATATGAGGAAAAGCAAATATAATAAAATGCTAATGATGAAATCCAAGTGGTAGGTGTGGAAGTGTTTGTGTAAAATTCTTTCACTTTTTCATATTATGAAAATTTTCATAATAAAACTTTAGGGGAAAGTGAGTAGATGTGAAAAAATGAAATAAAATAATAATGGTACATGGTTGAGCAAACACTGTGATGCTCACGTGACTAGTTGGAGAATCAATGATTGGGAGAGCAGGTAAATATGCTTCTTTCTCTCCACATCTCCACCTCTGGTTAAATGTTCCAGCCGACCTGTGGCTAATGGGGCTGAGCAGATGCCACAGCCTGTGGTCACGATTTGGAAGAAGGAACAAATATGGCCATAACATGGGCCATTCCCTCATGAAGCTTACAATTGAGTGGGGTAAAGAAGGGGCCAGAAAAATAGGAACCATATTGTGATTGTTCACTCAAGTCTTTTTTTTAAGTTAAGGATCTCGCTATGTTGTCCAGGCTGGCCTCAAACTCCTGTGTTCAAGCAATTCTCTTGCTTCAGCCTCCCAAGTACCTGGGATTACAGGCAAGCACCCCTGTGTCTAGCTAATGTGAATCTTTATAATAACCTTTCAAGTTGGGTTTTATCAGTCCTGCATTATAGATGGAGAAACTGAGGCTTAGATAGGTAGTAAGTAATGGCTACACAGTTAATACTTGTTGAAGTTGAATTTAAACTCATGTCTCTATGGTTTCTACATGTAACTACTTAATGAACAATTAGAACTGTGTTCCCTATAATGTTGATTCAATTAATGATGGACTGCATATACGACAGTGATCCCATAAAATTATAATACCATACTTTTACTATACCATTTTAATATTTGGGTATGTTTAGATACATAGGTACTTACATTGTGTTACAATTGCCTACAGTATTCAGCACAATAACATGATGCACAGGTGTATAGCCTAGGAGCAGTAGGCCATACCATATAGCCTAGGAGTGTAGTAGAATACACCATCTGAGTTTGTGTTAGTCACTCTAGCAGTGGGCCCCAACTCCCAGGCCCCTGGTACCAGTCTGTGGCCTGTTAGGAACCAGGCTGCATAGTAGGAGGTAAGCGACAGGTGAGTGAAGCTTCAACTGGTTTTATAGCTGCTCCCCATCGCTGCATTACTGCCTGAGCTCTGCCTTCTGTCAGATCAGTGGTGGCACTAGATTCTCATAGATGTGTGAACCCCTATTGTTAAGTGAAGGATCTAGATTGCTTGCTCCTTATGAGAATCTAATGCCTGATGGTCTAAGGTGGAGCTGAGGTGATGATGCTAGTGCTGGAGAGTGGCTACAAATACAGGTTAACATTAACAATGAGATTTGACTGCAACTCTCCTAACCACTCTCACCCCTGGTCTGTGGAAAAATTCTTGACCACAAAACTGGTCCCTGATGCCAAAAAGGTTGGGGACCGCTGCTCTATGGTGTTCAAACAGTGACAGAATCACCTAATGACAACTTTCTCAGCAAGACATGACTGTAAAATAAAAGGCAGCTTTAGATATTAGGCTAGAGAGTGATCCTAGGGAGTTGGTCTAGAAGTATAAAGGAAAGATAAGCAGATTCTGACTCCTGAAGGGAATCTTATATGAGCCCAGCCTTGAAGAAGTGTCATTGTAGTAAAAAGAGTAAAGGAGGGGAAGGCTGTGCAGGCTGAGTTATGGCGGCCAAGCCCACTGAAGAATGATACTTCAGATGAATCTCAACTTCACCTCTTGCCACCTTTGTGGCCTTGGAACACATCCAAGGTTTAGTTTCTCCACCTGCAAATGATGGTCATAACAAATAAGACTTCAAATCGTTGTTATTAGAGTTCAGTGAAATGATGCATGAAAAATATTTAGTTCAATGCTTTTTAAGGGCTCAATGAATAGGCACTGTTATTATTTTACCCGTAGACAAGAAAGAACATGTCATGTTGTAAATTTTTTCCTGTTACATTAATTTTAGCTCACATGTATTGAATATTTTGGCCCACAAAGAGGAAGAATAACATGCAGAGCAGGTTGCCCTGAGTTTTGTAGAAAATGTCTTGATCATGAGTCCCAAGGGGATTCTAGAGGGTGTCCATTTTTCTGACTCCTGTGGTCACCAGCACAGCAAAGTTCTAAGTCAACAGGAGCTTAAAGATATTTATTGAATTGTGTTGTGAATTGCAAATCCCATCTATTCCATCTAGGGTCAAACTCTAGAAGGCAAGAGTTTTTTTCAGGCTCTCTTTAGTCCCATTATGGCTCTCTTGCTGTTTGTCTTCTAGGACTCTATTCCAAACCCTTAGACTGTCCACTGCTTTTCTATATCTCCACCCTGACCCTAATCCCACTCACAAATCTGTCCCTTCTTGAAACTTAGTCACACTTGATGTCCAAATGACCTCTCTTGCCGCCTCTCCCCAATCTCTCAACACTGACACGAGACTGGATAGAATAGATGCTGAAAGGATTGAGGATGGCATCTCAGGGCTGGTGGCTGGAGTGTCAGTCTCTCAAAGGGACAATGGATGGAGATGACCAAGAAGACAGCTGAAATATCTAGCTGGTAGCTAATGGCAGATGTGAAGTCTGGTTAAGTTAAACCAGAATCCAGGTGCCTGAGAAATGGAAATAAAGTATCTGCAATAAATGGAGGCAAAAGGATGCTGGGCAGTATCTGGAAACCACTAGGCCCATCACTCTTCCCAAACACTTAGTAAGCTGTAGGCACTACCCTGGGGAGAGAACTGACCAAAACGATGGCCAAAATCTCTGTTGTCATGGAGATTCCATTCTGGTAGAATGACTGGGATGCACAATTAATTCATAAGGAAAAGACACTGTTCAAGGTAACTATCAGAGAGTCATGAGTTAGGAAAGCAAAAAGGAGGTCCATCAGAGTGACTTAGGGAAGAATGGGTGGGCATTTGATATGGTCAGAGGAGCTGAAACCTGAAAATGGGAAGGCACCAGCCACATTAACATGGAGGAGAGCAGCTGGCAGAGGAAACTGGAGAAAAAATCATGAAGAGGAGGAAAAATTGGTATTTTTCAGGAAATAGATGGTATGGTAGATACATAGGTTGTTTGCTGACTGCTCTGCACTGAGCCCATTTCCTAATTTGGGGAGAATATACTATTGACAAGGCAGAGCCCACTTTTCATGAAGAAAGAAATGAGGTGATGTTTGCACTCTCTTCATCTTAGCAGCCAGAGCTACACATGTCGCTTAGGGTCTCCAGACACATGCTTCCAAAGGACTTTTAGCCTTGAGCAAGTTATTAAAAAATGAAAGGTCAGAAAGATGAGACCCTACCAAGCCTGTCATTGGTGAACACTACGTTGAATACAACCATACTAGAAACTTCTGCCTTTAGCAAAAAGACAGGAATAGGAGTGCCAGATACCTGTGGCTGGGCTAGAAGGGGACAGCAGGTTTCTCCCTTAGATCAGATCTTGTGGAGATGGGTTGCATCCCCTAGGACACAAGACCTGCCCTCACTAAGCCATCCTTTGGCTTAGGTCTAGACCTGAATGGTGACTGTCATCTCTGAAACCACCTGGTCAAGGGCCTGTCTACATGCCAGGTACAGTATGCTGTGGTTTAACGTTGACACCTGATTTTCCTTGGCTGCACATTACAGCAAGTCTAGAGTAGAGAAAATCCTAGATACTTTTGCTCCAGTAAAAGTTGTTTGCCACAATTCTGGTTGCTTTTTATCTATTGCTTTTTTAAATTGCTCTCTCATAACTAAATTAAGAGTATTATTTGGTGCCTATGTTGAAGCTAGTTCCATGTTTACAGACTGGTGGTCCTTCTAATGAACAATATAGTAGTCTCTCTAGCAAGTCACTCTTTTGGTGCCTGTGGTTTCACTCATGAGGATTTAAAAATGCAACTATTTAAATACATCTAATTAAATTGTTTGTGAACTATTCTAAATAAAAATATGCTTCCTCACCAAAGAAAATACATAAATAACAAACGAGTATATGAAAACATGCTCCATATCATATGTCAACAAGGAAATGCAAATTAATACAATGAGATACCATAACACTCCTATTAGAATGGCCAAGATCTGTAACACTGGCAACACCACCAATGCTGATGAGGGTGTGGAGCACAGGAACTCTTACTCATTGCTGGTGGGGCTGCAAAATGGTACAACCACTTTGGAAAGCAGTTTGGCAGTTTCTTACAACACAAAGACTGCTCTTTGGTATTTACATAAATGAGCTTAAAACATATCCACACAAAAACTTAGATACAATGTTTATGGCAGCTTTATTCATAATTGCCAACTCTTGGAAGCAACCAAGGTGTCCTTCAGTAGATGAATGGGTAAATCAACTGTGGTACCCTCAGACAATGGAATATTATTCAGTACTGAAAAAAAAAATGTGCCATCAAGCCAAGAAAAGACATGGAGAAACCACAAATTTATAATACTAAGTAAAAGAAGTCAGTCTGAAAAGGCTACATACTGTATAATTTCAACTATATAGCATTCTGGAAAAGGCAAAACTATGTAGATAGTGAAAAGGGAAGGTTAGGAGAGTGCTGAGGACTTTTAGGGCAATGAAAATACATTATAAGATATTTTGAAGGTGTATATATGCTATTATACATTTGTCCAAGATCATAGAATATATAACACCAAGCATCAACCTAACATAAATTATGGTCTTTGAGTGATAATGATATGCCAGTATCAGATTTATCAATTGTAGCAGTTTCAATATGCCAATAGTGAGAGAGAAAAAAAATCCATGAAAACTCTATAAAATAAACCTTTCTTAATAAAATAAAATGGAGAATAAAAGTTCTGTGGAACATTTAAAAATATGCTGTAGATAAAAAGCAATAAGTAAATGTAAATTTGAAATAATGAGTTTAAGAATGCTGTTGTAGTTCTCTTTTAGGTTTTTGGACTTGAAGTATCATCCAAAATGTCTGACATCTGGTTGTTATGGGAACAGGTTAGGAGCCCCAGAGTGACCGTCGGGGACACTGAGGTGTGAAGGGGGCCTTCAGCAGGTCATCTATCTGTAGGGATGTCACACCATCCTGGCCAGAGAAATAAGTAGTAACACGGTTTTATTTTAATAGTTGTGGTAAAAGTAAATGTCCCTCCCCACGGCTTCCTTTTACTACTGCCTTTGGGATTTGGAGACCATCACTTCTGTTGTAATAAGACAGCAGCTCGGCAAGAGATAGACAATAGCAATTCAAATTGCAACCTCATTTAGTATATTTAATGAAAACTGCCCTCCACACTCGACCTTAACCTAGTAATTCTTATCAATGCCAGAAACCTGACTCATTAATTAAAGCTGCCCTTGGACTGAGCTGCATCCAAAATGTTAATTTGCTGGAGAAAAACAAAAAAAGGCCTAGCGGGGAAGGATGCTTGAAAGGGCATCTAGGAGTTAGTAGCATCACTGCATCTAGTCAGTTGAGGATTCTGCAGCTCCAGCCTGGCTCTCAAGGACTCAGAATATTCTACCTCACATGGGACCTTTAGTTATAATAACCTGGTGTCTAAAAATCTCCTGTAAATACAGGACAGTTTTCATATCTCTCAGGAAAGAAGATGTGGGAGCCTCACAGTATAACATAACTTCATAACAGTGAAGTTATGATAATATATCCAACTTATGCAGTACTTTGTTGTTTAGAAATGATGGAGAATCTAGGCTTGAAGGTCATATAAGTAACAGGTGATGAAATCCCAATTTGAACCGAGGTTTGTGTGCCTTGATTATCTGCATTAAACACTCAGTACAATGCTGACACGTATTAAATGCTGGGGGGGAAGTATCTATTGTAGGAGGCATAGTTGACATTGTAAAAGATCATCACTGAAATTCTGCAAAGTTTTTTTCTTTTTTTTTTTTCTGAGTTGGAGTCTCACTCTGTCACCCAGACTGGAGTGCAGTGGCCGCTCCTGGCCACTGCAGCCTTGACGTGCTGGGCTCCAGTGATCCTTCCGCCTCAGCCTTCCAAGTAGCCGGAATTACAGGCATGCACTACCACGCCCGGCTGATTTTCTGATTTATTGTAGAAATGAGGTCTCGCTGCCCAGGCGGGTTTCGAACCCGCAGGCTCAGGCAATCCATTCACCTCAGCCTCCCAAAGGCGCGGGATTACAGTCTGCAAAGTTTTTGGCCAGCAGGTGATGATAAAGAAAACGAACACTACAGTGTTTATTAACACTACTGTTATTCATTAAAATTATGGAAAGTATAAATAATATTCTTTTAATCAGCACTTAGTGTTTTTCCCCATGAATGTGGTGAATTTACAAGTATTTTCATAGATTTATTCTCACCTCTATGCTCTATGAATTACCTTTTCTTCTTAAGGTTCTAAATTGCTTAGTGTGAATGCTCCTAACTTGGGGCCTTTCACACTTAGTGCTCGAAACAGGGCAGTGTTTAATATTTGGGTGAAGAAAAATACCAAGCCTCTGCCATCCAATAGCATTTAGTAACAATGTTTCTATGAGATTTAGTTGAAAGCAAATCTAGAAAGTGATTCTTTTTTTTTCTTCTCAAATATCATCCGCAGGTTATTTCCACCTTTCAGGATGCTATAATTGCACTTTTCTTTGGAAATGTCAAATCAGTCTATGAATACAGTATAATTACTGTGCAGGAAGGAAGCTAAACAGGTGACTACTGATAGAAAGAGAACTGAAAAGAACTTCAAAGTGTGACTTTTCCCAGAGAGCTCCATGACTGGCAGGTAGCTGACCTGGGCAGTGAGCATGACAGATCAGGGACGAGGAAGAGGTCAAGGTCAGCAGATGCCACAGGACTCTGTGTGGGGTGGGTGGGGAGGCAGTTGTGCAGAGGCATGTCTCAGCAGTTCTGCAGGGCTGCCCTGGGAAAGTGAATGATGTCCCAGACTAAAAAAACATCAGGAAATTGGGTGTAAGAATTGAAAAAACAGGACTTCCTTTGTCAGGACTGAAGTTTGCACACACATATCCAAATCAATTCTTACTACTGAGAAATGCAACAAGCATTACTGCTTTGGCCCCAAATGATGACTTTAGATTGTGAAACAAAAAGTCCCTGAGGTCTCCACCATGGTGACTATCCTAAACCACTGATTTTATCTATATGACTTTTAAACTTGTTTTAGGAATCAAAATCTCTATGGAATACTGGAAGTCGAAAGGTTTGTGCTTTTTTTTTTATAAAAGCTTTATTGAGATATAATTTACATATTATACAATTCACTCATTAAAGGGTACAATTCAATGATGTTTAGTATATACACAAACATTTAGTATATACACAAACATTTAGTATATTCTGCAAACATCACCATTTTTATTTTATTTTATTTTATTTATTTATTTTTTGAGTTGGAGTCTCACTCTGTCGCCCAGACTGGAGTGCAGTGGCCGCTCCCGGCCCCCGCAGCCTCGACCTGCTGGGCTCTGGCAATCCTTCTGCCTCAGCCTTCCAAGTAGCCGGAATTACAGGCATGCACTACCACGCCCGGCTGATTTTTTGATTTATTGTAGAGATGAGGTCTTGCTATCCAGGCGGGTCTCGAACCCACGAGCTCAGGCAATCCACTCACCTCAGCCTCCCAAAGGCACGGGATTACAGGCTGAGCCACCGAGCCTTGTTTCTTTATTTTATTTTATCTTAGACTCAAGGGGTGCATGTGCAGGTTTGTTACATGGGTATATGATGTAAAGGTGAGGTTTGGGCGTCTATGAAGCTTGTCACCCAAATGGTGAGCATCTTGCCCAATGGGTGGTTTTCCAACACTTGCCCCACTACCCCCTTTAGGAGTCCCAAATGTCTATTGTTCCCATCTTTATGACTGATATCACCACAATCCACTTCCAGAACATTTCACTACTCCACAAAGAAAACTCATACCCATTAGAAGTTAATCCCCATTTCTCTCTAGTACCCTCACCTCAGCCCTAGGCAACCCTTAATTTATTTTCTGTCTCTATGGATTTGCCTATTCTGAATATTTCACATAAATGGAGTCACACGATATATGGCCTTCTGGGTCTGTCTTCTTTCACCTAGCACAATTTTTTTCAAGGTTCATCTATGTTGTAGCATGTATCACTACTTCATTTCTTTTTATTGTCAAGTACTACTTCAAAAAATGGATTATGCATCTATCAGTTCATGGACATCTGGGTTATTTTCCCTTTTTGGCTGTCATGAATAATGCTGCTATCAACATTTTGTACAAGTTTTGCATGGAAATATGTTTTTATTTATCTGTGGGTATATAACTCACAGAGTGGAATTACTGATTCATATAGTAACTCTGTATTTAGCCTTTTGAGAAACAACTGGTCTGTTTTCCACAACAGTTGTACCATTTTACATTCTCATCAGCAGTGTATAATAGTCCCAGTTTTTCCACATTCTTGCCAACACTTGGTATTATGTACCTTTTTGATTATAGTCATTTGAGTGGAGGTGAAAGTGGTATCTCATTGTAGTTTTTGCAGAATTGCAATTGATTAGCATTTTCCTCATGGCTAATGGTTCTGAGTATCTTTTCATGTGCTTATAGATCTGTTGTATGTCTTCTTGGAAGAATGACTATTCATCTTTTTTCCATTTTTTAATTGGATAATTTGTCTTTTTAAAGTTGAGTTGCAGGAGGTTTTTTTAAATTTTTTAAATATATGCTAGATTCAATTTCCCTATCAGATATGTGATCTGCACACATGTTCTTTTATTTTATAGATAGCCTTTTCATTTTTTTCATTGTGTCCTCGGAAGCCCACAAACATTTTTAATTTTGATGAGGCCTAATTTAATTATGCTTCCTTTTTTATTTGTGTTTTGAATTCATATCTGAAAAACATTGCCTAACTCAAGATCATGAAGATTTATGTCTATGTTTTCTTCTAAGACTTTTCTGGTTGTATCTCTTACAGGTACTTCTTTTAATAGTTTGAGTTAACTTTTCTATGTGCCATGAGGTCAGTGTCTAATTTTATTCTTTATTTTTTAATTTTATTTTTTTGAGTTGGAGTCTCACTCTGTCATCCAGGCTGAAGTGCAGTGGCATGCTCACGGCTACCTACTGGGTTCAGCCAATCCTTCAACCACAACCTTCCAAGTAGTTGGAACTACTGGCATGCACAACCACACCCAGCTAATTTTTTGATTTATTGTAGAGACGAAGTCTCACCAAGTTAGTTGCCCACGCTGGTCTTGAACCCCTGGTATCAGGCAATCCTCCTCCCTCGGCCTCCCAAAGTGCGGGGATTACAGACTTGAGCCACTGTGCTCGGCAGTAATTTTATTCTTTTGCATGAAGATTTACAGTTGCTCCAGCACCATTTGCTGAAATACTGTTCCTTTTGCATTGAACGGTTGAGGCACTCTTGAAAAATCAACGGATTATAACTGTGTGTGTGTTTATTTCAGAACCCCTGTTATATTCCAATTATCTATGTCTGTCCTTATGCCAGTACCATGTTGTTTTGATAACTAAAGCTTTGTAGTAACCTTTGAAATCAAGAATTGTGAGTAATTCAACTTGGCTCTTCTTTTTCAAGATTATTTTGGTGATTCTTGAATTTCATATAAATTTTAGGAAAAGCTTGTTAGTTTCAGTGAAGAAGCAGCTGAGATTTTGATAGGGATTCAGTTGAATTTGTAAATCAATTTGGAGTATAGTATTATCTTAACAACATTGTTTTCTAATTAATGAATGTGAGATGTCTTTCCACTTATTTGAGTCATTAATTTCTTTTAACAATGTTTCATAATTTTGCACTTCAAAAATTTATTCATAAGTATTTATTCTTTTGAATGCTAATGTAGATAACATTGTTTTCTTAATATCATTTTTAGTTTGTTTACTGCTACTATATAGAAATACAATTATTTTTATATTGACCTTGTATGCTACAACCTTTTAAACCCATTTATTAGTTCTAAACTCATTTATTAGTTTTTTTTAGTATATCCCTTAATATTTTCTATGTACAAGACTATATCATCTACAAATAGGAAATAGTTTTACTTTTTCCTTTTCAGTCTGGCTGCCTTTTATTTAATTTTCTTACCCAATAACCAGGCTAGAAGCTCCAGTACAGTGTTGAGTAGAAACGGTGAGAGCAGACATCTTGTCTTGTTCTTAATCTTAGGGAAGAAAGTATTTTTTATGTGACACCATTTTTTAATGTCATAACACTAAATACAATGTTAGTTGTGGGTTATCAGGTAGGGAAGGTTTCCTCATATTCTCAGTTTGTTGAGGGTATTTATCATAAAGGGATGTTAAATTAAAAAAAAATTTCCAGCATCTATTGAAAACATCAAGTAATATTTGCCCATTATTTTATTAATAATGGTGTATTACAGTAATTGGCTTTTGGATAAGTCTTTTTCTACATTGATAAAATGTCAGAATTGTGGAGGAAAGAACTCAATGGTGACATATAATAGTATTTTTCTAGAAGGGTTTTTTGCATAATTAGCCAGTATAGATATCATCTCCTAGAAAATTGTTTTTAAGGAGATATTGCTACATCTATTTAAAGTTTAAGAAAATGTTGCTGTAAAAGGAAAATATATACTTACTATACCCAGCAAGTTCTTTTTCTTGGGAACTCTTTTCTATTAGGTCACCTGAGGTAAGCAAAGTTGAAATTTAATTTGTTCAAGCGATACTTTAGTTCCCTATCAGATTCTCCCTTTTATCTTTACTGTGAAAGTTGTCAGACTCAAAATAGAGTCATTTGTGTTAAAACTCTGACAAATGGAGCCAGAGAAATCCATGAAGCAAGGGTTCTCACACATATATGCCTAATAACAAAAACCATCACAAAGAACTCTGCAAAAACTACAACAAATGCCCCCATAACTTTACACAGAAAATACTGTTGCAAGGACATATATCCAGCAACCACCTGTCTCATCTTGGACTAATGTCACCTTTGTTATTGATCCTTGTAGCCAAGGATAATTGATGCAAAATAATTTGTGTAATCTTCCTCGTGTTGCCTTTAAGATCTTTCCTTTGCCCCAACCTCCTGGAATGCACACAATTTACGATGGCACACATATTTCCATTGCAATGCTGCTGTCTAATAAATATCAATTTCTTCTAGAGAGTCTCTTTTCTCTGTCTGTTATTTAGGTTAACATACCTAACATTAGAAGTAAGATCACTTTTGGAAGAAATTGGAAATTTTTAGAACATGAATGCAGTTTTCACCTGAGTCATTTGAGCTTTCTGCTTCTACAGCCCACCTCCTCTACCCTGGTGACACTTCCCTCAGGCCAAGATTCCCTCTTATTGGTAAACATTCTTTGACTTTATTTGGATTTGATCTTGATAAAAAGATACCTTAGCAAAGGACCTTATATCCTCCTAAAATGGTATAACAAAGGACTTTTTGTCTTTTCTGGCAAACTCTTTCTCATATAAAGACAAGTGAACAGAAATGGGCAGAGCTTAAGATGGCAACCAGACAGGTCAGACTGTGAGAGTCTCCACAAAAGCAAGTGTCCATAAAGACTCTCTGAATGAGTAGGCATGAGCTGGTGGGAGAGTGAAAGTCCGTCTGAGGGGAAACTTGGGTTCATGGACCTGGGCCCCCCTCTGAGGGTGACTGCAAGCTCCCACCAATCTGAGATTGGAGCACGGGCATGCAAAATTGTCTACTGTTTGCAGGATTCTCCTGAGAAGATCCTGCCAAATCCAGCTGATTCTTATCATCTGGTGCCTGGCCCACACCATCACCTGTTATAGCAGATCAGTTGGAGCCCCAGATATGATCACTGGAGAGAGAGAATCAGAGAGAACCAGAGAGGAGACCCATATCCCAAGAGAAGACGCCTACTGTAGCCATTTTCTCTGTCCCAGGACCAGTCAGAGACCTGCATTGCCCTGTCCAGCTCCATCTCCAACTTGGGACCTAAGGTAATCTGACCAAACTAGGAGAGATAGAAACCCCTTCCCCATGCTATATCAGACACAGATCAGATCTGAGTGGCAGACCTGACAAGCAGCAAGTCAGGTGAGTTCAGATCTGATCCACCCTCCTCCCACAATAGACCTGGGGCATCTGACCCAAGTTGTGAGCACATCAGCCTGTGCTGAGAGCAATCCTATCAGCCTGTGTTGGGAGCTAGAGATTGGAGCTGAAAGGACATTGGTTCCTTGTTTTTATTTTATTTATTTTATTTTTTATCTGTTTGTTTTTGCTCATTTTTTTTTCTTTTGAGTTGGAGTTTCACTCTGTCGCCCCAACTGGAGTGCAGTGGCCGCTCAAAGCCACCGCAGCCTCGACCTGCTGGGCTCTGGCGATCCTTCCACCTCAGCCTTCCAAGTAGCTGGAACTACAGGTGCACGCTACCATGCCTGGCTAATGTTTTGATTTATTGTAGAGATGAGGGCTCACCTGCCCAGGCGGGTCTCGAAACCGCGGGCTCAGGCAATCCAGTCACCTCAGCCTTCCAAAGGCGCGGGATTACAGGCTGAGCCACTGAGCCCGGCTTAATTTTTTTCTCCTTCTGTTTTTGATAACATTTTCATACTTGCCTTGTTTCAGTTATTTTACTGATTTTTTTCTTTTCTTTAGACTTCCGGTTTGTGTATGGGAAGAGTACATCAATAGGGAGGTTTTTGTTGGATTGTGTGTTTGTATGATTATCTGTATGCTTTAGTTTTTTTTTCTCTTTTCTGTCTTTGTGTCACTTTTCATTTGTTAGTTGGTACATCTGTCTGTTTTCCCTCTTAGTCCTCTCTCTCCACCTTTCTCTTGTCCCCCCCCCTTCTTTTTTCCATTCTTTTCCTTTTTCTTACCTCATTTTGCTTCCAGGGAGCAAACCTATACCCCCACTGCATGGACAGATTGTAAGGCAGTGGGAGGTGGTTTCCAGGGTGCCCATACACCTGTAGGTGGGTACTTGCAGCTGAAGATAGATTTTGAACCACAGCTCCCCCCTAAGTTAAATCTCAGGACTGCAAAAGTACAGCCCCCAACCCACAGTTCAGCTTCAGAATTGAATAAAGCCAGAGGATCCATATAAGGAAGAATAGGAGATTGAGCAAACAGAAGTAAAAACAACCCTACCATCCCTGAACAACAGAATTAAAGAAGAGGGGGGGAAATGGGGAAGGGGAGGAAAAAATACACAAATGAAAAAAACAAAATCAGAATATGGGTCTTACACAGACCCCTGTGAGGTCAGACACTGAAAAAACAGACTATAGAAAGGAAACAATGAAGACCCCCCAGAATGACTGGTCTCATACTACAAAACCAGATATCAGGACATTAATAGAGAGAATAAATATAATTGAGGTGAGACAAAAGGAAAATATGATGGAGTTGATAACTGAGATAACAGCAGTAAAGAATACTGTAAATGAAATAAATAACAAACTGATAAACATGGAAATCAGAATTAGCCAAGCAGAAGAAAGAATCTCAGAGCTTGAGGACCAAAATATAGAACTAACCCAAACTGTCAAAAACATAGAAAAGAAGTTTTAAAAGACAGAACAAAACCTTCAAGGGATGAGAGATTATTTCAAGAGATTGAACCTAAGAGTAATTGGACTTCCTGAGGCAGAAAGAGAGACAGAGACCACCCTGGAATAAACATTCCATGAAATTATTCAAGAAAATTTCCCTCATCTCATCAGTGATGAGACCATTCAAACACAAGAGATTCAAAGAACTTCTGCAAGACAACGAATGAGAAGACCAACTCCTAGATACATATTAATTCACCTAAACAAAGTAGGTATAAAAGAAAAAATCCTAAAGGCAACAAGAGAAAAAGCTCAGACTACCTATTGGGTAAGACCAATTAGAATCTAGACCAGCAGATTTATCTACAGAAACACTTCAGGCTAGGAGGGCTGAAGATTTATCTACAGAAACACTTCAGGCTAGGAAGTTCTCAAAGATAAACAATATCAATCAAAAATAACCTAAACAGCTAAGTTAAACTTCATCAGTGAGGGAGAATTAAAATCTTTCTCAGACATTTAATCCCTAAGAACTTATTCTGCCTCTAGACCAGCTCTACAAGAAACACTTAAGAAAGTATTAAACATAGAAGAAAATGAAAAAAGAATGACAACATTCTTCACAAGAGTGAAGAAAAGAGATTGAAAGCACATATGTATCAACACAAAAATCAAAAGAAAGACAACAAACAAACAGGAACAACAACAACTCTATAAGAATCTCATGTCAGGGATTAACTCTCACATTTTAATAATTAGCCTGAATTTGATTGGACTAAATACACCACTGAAAAGACATAGAATGGCAAAATGAATAAAATATCATGAGGCAACAATATATTGTCTCCAAGAGACTCATCTCACCAGAAAGGAAGTAAGACTCAAAGTAAGAGGATGGGAAACACAATTTTAGGTGAACAGAACACAAAATAAAGCAGGAGTTGCGATCTTAATATCAGACAAAATACCTTTTAAGCTATCAAAAATTTAAAAAGATACAGAAGGTCACTATATAATGATAAAAGGTAAGGTTCAATCCATCAACAAGAAATATCCATCCTAAATATATATGTGCCCAACATAGGAATACCAACTTTCATAAAGCAGCTTCTAGACAAACTTAAAAAAGATAAAAAAAAAGTGTTGACTCTAACACTATCATAGCTGGGGACTTTAATACCCCACACACAACCCAAGACAGATCATTGAGACAAAAAAAATCAGCAAGATCTGGAACCTCCATGTGACTCTTGACCAAATGGACTTAACAGATACCTACAGAATACTCCACCCAACAACCACAGAATATACATTCTACTTATCACCACATGGAGCGTAAGATTGACCACATCCTTGGTCATAAATCAAACAAATACATTTCATAATTCTGCCATGCATCTTCTCAGATCACAGTGGAATAAAAATAAATATCAACACCAACAAAGTTCCCCCAAAACCCACAAAGTCATGCACACTAAACTGCATGATGCTAAGAAACTCCTGGGTCAACATGGAAACCAAAACAGATATTAAAATATACCGGGAAACAAATGAAAATGAAGAAACAGCTCACCAAAACCTCTGGGATGCCATGAAATCTGTAGTAAGAGGGGAATTCATATCTCTACAAACACACATGTAGAAAATGGAAAGATCACAAGTTAACAGCCTAACAAGACACCTAAGGAAGCTGGAAAAGCAAGACCATCAAAAACTTAACTTCAGCAGAAGAGTCCAGATCACCAAGATAAAAGCCCAAATCTGGGACATAGAAGAGAAAAATATAATACAAAAAAATCAATGAAACAAAAGATTGGTTCTTTGAAAGGATAAACAAGATTGATGGTCCCCTAGCTAGACTGACCAAGAAAAAAGAGATAAAGTCCAAATAAACTCAATCAGAAACACAAAAGATGAAGTCACAACTGACCCTGAAAAAATACAATAGATTATCAGAGATTACTACATACACTTGTATGGAAACAAACTTGAAAACCTTAAGGAAATGGAGGACTTTCTGACATCACACAACCTCCCCAGGTTGAAACAAGAAGAAATCGAGTCCCTAAATAGACCAATAACAATCAAGGAAATTGACTATGTCATAAGAAAACTACCTACAACAACAACAAAAAAAGCCCTGGACCAGATGACTTTCTTGCAGAATTCTACAAAACTTACAAGGAGGAACTGATACCAATCCTATTGAAAGTATTCCAGGTGATTGAGAAAGATGGAACTCTCCCCAAATCATTTTATAAAGCTAACATCACATTGATACCCATGCCAGGTAAAGATCCAACAAAGAAAGAGAATTTCAGGTCAATATCCTTGATGAATATAGATGTTAATAATCTCAACAAGATCCTAGCAAACCAGATTCAACAACACATATCAAAACTCATCCACCATGACCAAGTAGGTTTCATCCCTGGGATGCAAGACTGGTTCAATATTCGTAAGACCATAAATGTAATTAAATACATCAACAGACATAAAAACAAAAACCTCTTGATTATATCATTAGATGCAGAAAAAGCTTTTGATAAAATCCAGCACTGTTTCTTGGTGAAAACCCTCAAACACCTAGGCATAGATGGAACATACCTTAAAATAGTAAGAACCATCTATGAGAACTCCATAGCCAGCATACTGCTGAACAGACAGAAATTGGAACCATTTCCCCTGAAAACTGGAACAAGACAAGGATGCCCTGTCTCACCCCTCCTGTTCAACATAGTTTTGGAAGTTCTAGCTAGAGCAATCAGAGGAGAGAAGGTGATCAGGGGTATCCAAATAGGAAAAGAGGAAATCAAGTTCTCCCTCTGTAGATGGCATGATTCCATACTTCAAAAACCCAAGAGAATCTGTCAAAAACCTCCTTGCACTGATAAAGAACTTTGGCAAAGTCTCAGGGTACAAAATAAATGTGCAAAAGACAATTGCATTTCTATACACCAATAATAAACAGGAACCCAAATAAAAAGCACAATTCCATTCACAATAGCCATTAAAAAAAGAGAAAAACCTTGGCATCTTCCTAACCAGAGATGTGAAAGATCTTTACATGAAAACTACAAAACACTGCTCAAAGAAATCAAAGATGACACAAACAAGTGGAAAAACATTCCATGCTCATGGATTGGAAGAATCAACATTGTTAGGTTGGGCTCAGTGACTCAGTCTGTAATCCCAGCACTTTGGGAGGCCAAGGCAAGTGGATTGCCTGAGCCAGCAGGTTCAAGACCAGCTCAGGCAACTTGGTGAGACCTTGTCTCTACAATAAATAAAAAATTAGCCAGGCATGGTAGTGCACACCTGTAGTTCCGGCTACTTGGAAGGCTGAGGTAGAAAGATCACTGGAGCCCAGCAGGTCGATGTTGGGGTGGCTGTGAGCATGCCACTGCACTCCAGCTTGGGTGACAGAGTGAGAATCCAACTAAAAAAAAAAAAATCAACATTGTTAGGATGTCCATTCTACCTAAGGCAATCTACAGATTTAAAGCAATACCCATCAAACTGTCAGCAACATTTTTCTCAGACCTGGAAATAGCAATACAGGAATTCATACAGAAACATAAATGACCATAAATAGCCAAAACAATCCTCAGGGGGGGGGAACCCCCCCAAAACAGGAGGTATCACACTCC
Source organism: Carlito syrichta (assembly GCF_000164805.1). NCBI lineage: Eukaryota > Metazoa > Chordata > Mammalia > Primates > Tarsiidae > Carlito > Carlito syrichta. The sequence continues at coordinate 88,906 of NW_007183907.1, forward strand.
CAGACTTTAAACTTTATTATTAAACTACAATAATCAAAAGAACCTGGTATTAGTACAAGAACAGGCATATAGATCAATGGGCTAGAAGTGATATTCCAGAAGCAAAACCTCAACTTCTCAACCAACTCATATTTGACAAAGCCTCCACCACCAACCACTGGGGAGAGGAGAACCTATTCAGTAAATGGTGCTGGGAAAACTGACTGAATACATGCAGAAGATTGAAACAGGACCCCTACCTATGCCCATGCACAAAAGTCAACTCTAAATGGATCAGAGAGCTAAATGTAAAACCTCAAACTGTAAGAACCTTAGAAAATGCAGGAGACACTCTTGTGGAAATTGGAAGTGGCAACCAATTCCTGATCAAAACCCCAAGTGCTCATGACTTAGGAGTTAAGATAGATAAGTGGGACCTCATCAAATTAACAAGCTTCTGCAAAGCCAAAGAAACCATCAAGAGAGTGGGGAGACAGTCCACAGACTGGGAAAAAATATTTGCCAACTGTATGCCTGACAAAGACCTAACATCTAAGATCTACAAGGAACTCAAACGTGCTGAAGAGAAGAAAACAAACAGCCCCATTACAAAATGGGCAAAAGATATGAATAGACAGTTCTCAAAAGAAGACATACAAGCATCAACACATACATGAAAAAATATTCAGCCTCACTAGTCATCAAAGAAATGCAAATTAAAACTACACTGAGATACCACCTAACCCCAGTCAGAATGGCCATCATCAATAACGCAAAAAATAACAGATGCTGGAGAGGATGTGGCTAAAAGGGAACACTTCTACACTGTTGGTGGGAGTGTAAACTAGTACAGCCTCTGTGGAAAACAGTGTGGCGATTCCTAAAAGTTCTAAAAATCGACCTTCCATATGCCCCTGCACTCTCCCTACTGAGAATATACCCGGAAGAACTCAAATCACTCTATAAAAAAGATACCTGCACACATATGTTTATTGCAGCATTGTTCACAATAGCAAGAACATGGAACCAACCATGCTGCCCTTCAAAAGAGGACTGGATTTTAAAAATGTTGTACACATACACAATGGAATATTACGCAGCCATAAAGAAGAATAAAATCATGAACTTTGCGGCAACCTGGATGAACTTGGTGTCTATAATATTGAGTGATCTTTCACAGAAACAAAGAACTGAATATTACATGTTCTCACTCATAAGTGGGCCTTGAACAACTATTGCAATACTATAAGAAAAGAATTGACAGTAGTGGGAAACTTCTGGGGTGTGTGGGGCCAGGGATGTGGGACTGGCATAGTGGGAATCTGCCTGGGGAAGAGGGAGGGCATACCTTATTAACAAGGGTAGCTGCACAATGAATATTTGTATACCTAACCCTGAATTTACCTCCACAATTTTAAAATTAAAAATTAAAAAAAAAAGAAGACAAGTGACCTTCTGGTTTGAGTATTCTTTTTTCTATAGAGTTTGCATTCTATCTGCGAGGACTTCATATGTTTTCTGGTGAATTCACCTTTTTAAAATATTTTATAATTGATACATACTAATTGTGCATAATAATGGAATGCCTAGTGATTTTTTATCCATACAATGTATAATGATCAGATCAGAGTAATTAGTTCATCTGGTTATCTCAGCCATTCATCTTTTTTTGTCAGGAAAATTTAATGTCCTCCTAGTTATTTGAAACTATACAATTTTTTTTGTTAACTATAGTTATCCTACAGTTCTATAGAACACTAGAATGTATTTCTCCTATCCAGGTTGATTTTGTATCTTTTAACAAATCTCTTCCTATCCCAGTTGCCCCATCCTTCCCAGTCTCTAGTATCCTCTATTCTCCTTTTTTACTCTTATGAGCTCAACTTTTTTTTAACTTCTACATATGAGTGAGAACATGCAATGTTTGACTTTCTGTTACTAGCTTATTTCACTAACATAATGTCTTCCAGTTCCATCCATACTGCTGTATATGACAGGATTTCATTCTTTTTATATGACTGACTAATATTTCATTGTGTAAATATATTAGATTTTCTTTATTTATTCATCTGTTACTGGATTCCTCGGTTGAGTCTATATCTTGGCTATTGTGAATAGTGCCGCAATAAACATGGGAGTGCAGATGTTTCTTTCATATTCTGATTTCCCTTTCTTTGATTAATACCCTGTAGTGGGATTGCTGGATCATAAGTTAGTTCTATTTGTAGTTTTTTGAGGAACTTACATACTGTTCTCATAATGGCTACAGTAATGTACCTTCCCATCAACACCGTATAAATTTTTCCTCTTATTTTTGGCATCATTTGTTATTTTTTGTGTTTTTCATAATAGCCATCCTAACTGGGATGAGATGATACCTCATTGTGGTTTTGATTTGCATTTCCCTGATAATTAGTGAGGCATTTCGGCATTTTAAATACATTTTTCATTCATTTGTATGTTTACTTTTGATAAATGTCTGTTTAGAGCATTTGCCCCATTTTTAAATTAGATGATGATTATTATTTTGCTGTTGAGATGTCTGAGTTCCCTTCATGTTCTGAATATTAATCCTGTCAGATGAATGGTGTGCAAAAATTCCCTTATCTTCAGTTTTTTGGTATAGTTTGAGAAGAATTGGTGATAATTATTCTTTAAAAGTTTGATAGAATTCAGCAGTGAATCCATTCAGTCCTAGATTTTTCTTTGTTGGGAGATTTTATTACTAATTTAATCTTGTACTTGTTATTGGTCCATGTGGGAGATATATATAATATTTATAATTCTGCTCAATTCAATATATTTATATAAATTCCTGGACACATACAACCTACAAAAATTTTGGTAGGTTGTATGTATCCAGGAATTTATCCATTGCGTCAAGGTTTTCTTTAAAAAGAATATTGTCATATAGTTGTTCATAGTAGTCTCTAATGAGCCTTTGTATATCTGTGGCATCTATTGTGATGTCTGTTTTTGTTTATTTGATTTTTTTTTTTTTCTTATTTAGTCTGGTTAGTGGTTTGCCAATTTTGTTTATATTTTTAAAGAACAAACTTTTTGTTTTGTTGATCTTTTTTGTCTGCCTGCTCTTTGGGTTTTATTTCTTTCATTTCCATTTTATTTCTCCTATGATCTTTATTATACCTTACCTTCTACTTACTTTGCATTTGGTTTATGCTTACTTTTCTAGTTCCTTGAAATGCACCATTAACTTGTTTATTTGCAATCAGTCTACTTTTTTGATGTAGGTATTTATTGATATAATCTTGACTCTTTTTTTTTTTTGAGTTGGAGTCTCACTCTGTCGCCCAGACTGGAGTGCAGTGGCTGCTCCCGGTCACCGCAGCCTCGACCTGCTGGGCTCCGGCGATCCTTCTGCCTCAGCCTTCCGAGTAGCCGGAATTACAGGCATGCGCTACCACGCCTGGCTGATTTTATTTGATTTATTGTAGAGATGAGGTCTTGCTGCCCAGGCGGGTCTCGAACCCGCGGGCTCAGGCAATTCACTCACCTCAGCCTCCCAAAGGCGTGGGATTACAGGCTGAGCCACCGAGCCCAGCTAATCTTGACTCTTAATGCCATTTTTGCTGTATTCCATAGGTTTTGGTATGTATGTTTTTATTTTCCTTTGTTTCAAAAAGTTTTAAAATTTTCCATTTAATTTTTTCAATCCATTGGGCATTCAGGAACATGTTGTTTGATTTTTGTGTATTTTTATAGTTCTGAATGTTCCTCTTGTTATTGATTTCTACTTTTATTCTATTGTGATCAGATAAGACATCTGATATGATTTAAATTTTAAAAATGTTTTGAGACTTATTTTGTGCCCTATAATATGGTCAGTCCTGGAGAATGTTTCATGTATATTCTGCAATTGTTTGGTGAAATGTTCTGTAAATGTTTGCTAGGTCCATTTGCTCTGTGGTGCAGATTAAATCTGATGTTGCTTTATTGATTTTTCTGGCTAGCTTATCTGTCCAATGCTATGAATGGAGTGTTGGCATCCTCAAATATTATTGGGATTGGGATTTATTTCTTCCTTTAGATCTAATAATGTTTGCTTTATATATCTGGGTGCTCCTGTGTTGAGCACATATATATTTACAATTTTTGTATGCTCTTACTTGATTCTTTTATTATTAAATATCTTTCTTTGTCTCTTTTTCTAACTTTCAACTTAAAATCTATTTTCTCTGATATAAATATAGCTACTTTTGCTCACCTTTGATTTCTTTTTGTATAGAATATCTTGATGATTTCTGGTCTACTGTGATAAATTTTCTTAGTCTTTGCTCATCTTTGAAAGATTTTATTTCTCTTTCATTTCTATGGGTAGCTTTGCTGGATATAACATTCTTGGTTGAAAGTTGTTTTTACTTTTTCTTTCAGTATTTTGAATATATCATTCTATTCTCTTCAGGCATGTACAATTTCCACTGAAAACTTTTTTTAAAAAATTTAAGAGAGATTTCCTTATATATGAATTGGCACTTTTCTCTTGCTGTTTTTCTTTTGTTTCTGACTTTTGACAATTTGATTATTGTGTACCTCAAAAAAGATCTGTTGGGGTTGAATGTATATATTTGGGGAACTTTGAACTTCCTGAATTGGAATGTCCATCTCTCTCTCAAGACTTGGGTAGTTTTCAGTTTTTATTTTATCAAATATGTTTTGTACATCTTCTTCCTTCTCATCTTTTCCTGTGACTCCGATAATCCAAAAATTTTATCATGTAATTGTATCCCATAAATCTTGTAGACTTTCTTTTTTCTTTTTTAAAATGTATTTTTATTTTTTTATCTCTTTGAGGTATTTCAGAAGAGCTTTCTTCACATCCAAATATTATTTTTTACACTTAGTCTACTCTATTGTTGAAGCTTTTTTATTGTTTTTTTAAAATTCATTGAATGCTTCAGTTATAGGATTTTAATTTAGTTCTTTTATGATATCTATCTCTGTTGAAGTTCTCATTCAAATCATATTTTTTCTAATTTTGTTAAATTATCTATCTGTATTCTCTTGTAGTTCCCTGAGTTTCCTTAAGATTATTATTTCCAATTACTTTTCTGGCATTTTGTGTATTTTCTTATTATTGGGATTTGTTCTTAGGGAGTTATTATGTTCCTTTAGAGGTGTTATATTTCCTTGCTTTTTCATGTTTGATGTATCCCTATGTTGATTTCTATGCATCTGGCAGAACAATCATCTCTTCCAATTTTATGGAGTAGGTTTTATAGAGAGATATGTTTTCATGTGGTCCTGGGGTATTAGTTGTGAGGACTGTGGGGTTCCCTAGGAGGAATGTATGTGTGTGTGGTGGGGAATAGGGGTTGATATGGATCTTCCCTACCAGAGATGTGCTTATCTTTTTCCTGTATAGGGAAGTCCCTCCTGACTCTGAGTCAATATGGGTGGGAAAAACGGGTGGCAGAGGCAGGGTACCTTCACACTGCCCTCTTGGATTTCCAATCTCTACTCCCCACTGTATTCCAGTGCTCTCCCTTTGACACACTAGTCAAATCTTAGTTTTTTATTCATTGTCTTGGTCCTTTCTTGTGAGCAAATGGATCTCACACTAACTGCCTCTAGTCAATCTTGCTGATGTTGATTATTTCTGCATGTTTGGTTTAGAGTTTTGTTTAGTCTGAACAATGGGGTTAAAACTTTTGCGAGAACTCTTGTTTTGGTTTAATTTTGGTGTGATTATGCACATTTGTAAATAATTTTGTTCTTTTATTTTTTTCTTCCTGCTTATTAATAAATAAAAATATTCCAAGAGCAAAAATAAGCATTCTAAATGGAAGGTGTGAGATGGCCAATGAAAAGCCACTAAAGTGGTTGCTAGCATCTAAAACTTTTGTTCAAATTCCTGTCATTCCCTGCTAGGGTTTATGGGATTTATTTTTTTTTCTTTTTTAGCTCTTAAGAGGTTAATAAGAAATAAAATCAGTTCCAAATTCCAAAGGCACACAGGGACAGGCTTCTTTCTGGGATTCCAGCTGGTTTTATATGGCTCATTCTTGTGTACATTCTTAAACTAATGAGAAATTTACATAACAAAAATTCAGAACTCAAATGTCCATTATTCAAACTTTCTAAGAATACTACAACTATGAGGTTAAAATGTGGAGACTTTTAAGCTATCTATCTCTCTTTTTCTGTCTTTCTTGGTTTACTTTGCTGACATTTTTGCTTGTATTAAAATAAATCTGTTACTAAACTCAAGGCCACCTGAAGATTTAATTTTCCAGTCAGCCCCAACTGACAGCCAGGAGTTAACTAAAATGACTCATTTGAAAAAAACAAACACAAACAATCAAAAAACAAGAGGGAGAGCGTGATAGATGAAAACAATAACAACAACAGCAACAAAACTGCTTTACCCCAAATTTTGGTTCACAACCTTTATTAGATTATCTATAGAGGTTAGTCATGTGATAGGTCTCAATTGTCAAAAATATAATTTGGATCTAACTGTTCTTTTATAAACTGGTAAATTAATCTCTCTATGCTCTAATGTCTCATGACTAAATTATTTAAATGAAAGCTGTCAGATCTTTGTATATGTGTTTATACATCTTTATGCATGTGTACATGTAGTATGTTATGTTATATTTACATGGTAGAAAGTGATATAGTTGGCCAGAAATTTTTAAAAGAATTCTATTCAGGTGTTTGCGCTCATACAAATTGTTAAAATATACTGTATAGTAATTAAACCAAATACTTTTTAGTTCATGTGACTTAAGTAAGTTGACATTTAAATGGCTGGTAAAATACAAATAAAAATGTCTTCAAAATTGTCAGCATACATTTTTACCCGAAGTTACTACTGGTCAGACAATTTTATATTTGTCTTTGCTATATGTTTTAAGGTAATACAAATATACACCCTACCTGCCTACAAAAAGAATGATTTTTGTTGTGTAACTCCTTGATAAATAAGACTGAGTTAATATTGATGGTTTAATAAAAACAGCTGTATTTTCTGAGTTGTTGGCAAAATATATTTAACTTGGAGTTTCTTACGTAAGTGAGCCTCTGATTTTCACAGGCTATAAAAATGGTTAATAGGAAAATAACTTGAAATGATGACTAGTCTTCTTTATCTCAGTTTTCATTAGTAATCTAGGCATGATTGCTAAAAATAAATAAACTAGTTAAATATAAATGGCATAAATGTTTATAAATGGTCTTTTTACATAATTTGAAATTTTAAAGTTATGCTATGTTCAATTAATTAATAAATATTCATTAAATGTCTGGGTCATTTCCAAATAAGATAAAATACTGAACATAAATTGCTGAATGTAAACATAAGTTTAATTATTGGCTTTTTAAAGTTTATAGAAAGACAAATACGTTTTGGTCTATTAATACACATAAAGTTATATTATGGAGAAACATGTTTTAAAAATTATAAAATGGTTCTTATCTCTAAAATACTGATATGTGACAGACAGTTCAAAATCACCTATTTCCTAGGTTTTCACTAGAAATTAAGGTTACTAAAAGTTTAAAGTTCTGATGATTGTATACAGATATATATACAAAAGATACCAAAAAAGTAAGATGTATCTTTGATTTAGAAAATTATTAAAAAGCCATAAAATGTATTTATTGAAAAAAATTAGATAAAATTATGTCCAAATTCAGAAACTATATAAAATTATATCTACATTCTGAATTTGGATAAAATTCAGAGGTTATTTGAGGTTGTTTCAAAAAGTAAATTTAGAAAGGAAATACAAGCAAGATATAAAGGAACCAGTAAGTAGAAGAAAGAGATGTGAAAAAAGTTAGAAGCATGAAGATGTATTTTTGGTAAGAATTCTGCTATATCTTACTGCGCATGATTAGCGGGTCACACATCATTGCCTTCTGCTCTTCCTCTTTCTCTTCTTGAGAAGGTAAATCTTTTTACTTGGCTGGGGTGATAACTCTCTCTTTCACTTTTTTCTCAGCTCCTGAAACTTTTTTTCCCTTCTGATTCTAAGTCTGCTGTTATCGCCTGATGCTAAAATGTTTGTTTTGAATGCCTAGAAAAGAAGTGTTTTCCTCCAGTATAATTTTAATTCTGTACTCTTGGCTTTTCTTGGTATGTCTGAATTGTCCCATGCAACCAGAAAAGCCCCCATGCTTTGACAAAGAGCCATATATTCCTCTGCACAGGATATTAGTTTTCTTGTTAATATTTCTCTATAATGTGGTATATATTCACAATCTTGGACACATACTCTTTGAATGTTTGATTAAATTCAAGTACTTTTTATTTTTAAAAAAATCAAGTTTGACTCCAGGTTATCTCAAAGGGCTTCCCGCAAGGAAAAACAATCACATTGCAGAAGGTTTTTCTTTACCTTTGAGGTAACTGGCCGGAAAAACAAAAATGGTATGCTTCATCAAAATAATTTTCTGTGTCTCATGTTGTCTTCATTCGATTTTTTTTTATTACTTAGGAAAACTGAACTTTGGAAGGGTTATTGTTGCTTTAAAAAAAAATTCATATAACTTCCTGTATTGCTTTTGCAATTTTTGATTATCATTGGTTAAATAAATGACTATTATTTCAGTTACTTCTCCAAGCTTTGTACAAGAAAGAAATTAAACTAAATTGGGCTTATTTAAAATATTGGATTATATTACATAAAATGTGTCAAATTTTAAGTGATGCTTAATCGTGTGTGTGTGTGTGTGTGTGTGTGTGTGTGTGACCAAAAACAACCCAGAATTATGTTATGGAGGGCAGGCCCCTTGTAGTACAGGCTACCCTGCTAGGTTAAGTGTTCTAGGAACCCATTGCTATCAGTGTACCAGCTAACTCTATTGTGAGAGGGCTATAGTGAGAGGCTGTGTTTAGCTTTGGTGAATTTTTGGTTTTGGAGGTTCTTTCAAGGTGTTTATCTATTTCATGATGGGTGATTTACGAGTGCACCTGCCCACACTGTGCTGAGTGGTCAGCAGTTTTTGGCCAAAAGTGGCCTGACTCCAGTTCACCCTCCCTATTCAACTGAACTTGTCCTGAACAACTTTTTTGGTTTGTTTGTTTCCTCAATGAAAAAAAATCCTTAAAGGGAAATGTTTTGCTGGTGTGGAAGAGGTGAAACCAAAAATGGCAGAAGTACTTAAAAGACATCAAAACTGACAAGTTCAAAAACTGTTTTGAGCTGTGGAAAAAGTGTCAAGATAGGTGTAGGTGTATTGCATCAGACTGAGAGTACTTTGAAGGTAACTGAAGTTTAAACATGTAAGAGTAAATATATAATTTTTACAAATAAATTATATTATGGGGGTCCCTCTTTATATGTACACATGTATATTTAGAGACTACCTCTCACTCTGACACTCAGGCTGGAGTGCAGTGGCACAATCATAGCTTACTGCAGCCTTGATCTCCTGGGCTCATGCAGTCCTCCTGTCTCAGCCTCCCAAGTAGCTGGGACATCACCCCTAGCTAATTTTTTGAATATATGTATATATTTTTAGAGATGGGGTCTTACTTTGTTGTCCAGACTGTTTTCAAATTCCTGTCTTCAAGCAACTCTTTGCTTCAGTCTCCCAAAGTGCTGTGTGTATTATAGGCATTAGCCACTGTGTCCAGCTCTTCTTTCAGTTACATTTATAATATGTTATTGATATAAATATTCTAAAACTGTATACATTTCTTTAATTATTACATTGCATTCCACAAAAATGACTACATCTTATGCTTAATTTCTGGTTATAGTTAACTGTCATCAGATTTTTATCAATGGTTATTTTAAGTTTTTATCATCTATAGTATTGTTTTAATATTTCTCTAAAAATATCTATGATCAAACTCAGGAAAAATACTCTGACAAGTGCCCTCTAATTCAGGTTTTTAATAACTTTAATACTAATGAACTAAATATAATTTTTCTAATATTCTAATAAAAACTTATAAATTTGTGAAACTGCTCATCAAGATCAAGCAAAACAAAGCATAATTACATAAATTAAATAACTAATAAAATAATATTTTTATGATTTTTATTTGAGACATTGTTAGTTCTTTACCTAATTGTCTTGTTTTCCAGATTTAAGGTCATTTTCTCTTTTAAGTTATCTATAGTTGATAACAATTTGGTGAAGTATACTTTGTGAGCGAAGATTAAAAATTTACTTTGTTTTTTCTTTTTGACCCTTTCAAAATTCAGAACCTGCTTGTACCATATTGTTTATGATAATAAGAATCTGCTCTCTTCATAACAAGATAGAATAAAATAATTGGTTATATTACCAAGGCTTTGAAATGTCTTGCTTAAATTGTTTGTAGACAATGACAGGCAAAATCTAAAGTCTGCCTTGGTTTGGCTTCCTAACCTCAAGAGGTTTTAAAATCTGAGATCCCTTTGTAATTAATCACTATCCTAGTTGCACTTCTAAATTATCAGGCCAAAATTGATGAAATTAAACTTATTTTACAGACAAATATTTCCTGCTCTGATTATCTTTGATAAAAATTGGAAAGACTGTGATAAAAAAAAAAAAGTCATGTTAGCCGGGCTCAGTGGCTCAGCCTGTAATCCCACGCCTTTGGGAGGTTGAGGTGAGTGAATTGCCTGAGCCCGCGGTTTCGAGACCCGCCTGGGCAGCGAGACCTCATCTCTACAATAAATCAAAAAATCAGCTGGGTGTGGTAGCGCATGCCTGTAATTCTGGCTACTTGGAAGGCTGAGGCGGAAGGATCGCCGGAGCCCAGCAAGTCGAGGCTGCGGTGGCCGGGAGTGGCCATTGCACTCCAGTCTGGGTGACCGAGTGAGACTCCAACTCAAAAAAAAAAAAAAGTCATGTTAAAAAAGACCATAAGGAAAAAATTATGGACTTTACTGAAACTTGGATGGATTTAGAGTCTATCATACTCAGTGATCTATCACAGAAACAGAAAGCTGAGTACCACATGTTCTCACTCATAAGTCGACCCTGAACATTTATCATAACACTATAAGAAAGGGATTGGCAGTAGTGGAACACTGCCAGTGGAGGGAGGGGGGAGAACATAACATCAATAAGGGTACCTGATCTCAATCAGGTGAAGTGAGATCCAAAGGGAGGCCCAAATTTTACCTGTGTAATGACCTCTTATCTACCTAATCCTGAATTGTACCCCACATCTTTAAAATAAATAAAAATAAATTTTAAAAATTCACAATACAGCTGTTATTAAATTGTAGCTCTATATATTATTTTCAAGTTTTTATTATCTATCTGTAGACTGGACTAGATACTGAATTCTTCTAGGTTCCTCCAATCTAACTTTCTTCCATGGAATTACTAACAATGGGAACTGCTTTGATTTTTCAGAGAAAGATCATGACCAAAAGGGAAAAAAATGTGAAAGTTGTCAGAATCAAAATGAAGTCACTTGTGTTAAAACTTTGACAAATGAAGTCAGGAACGGCCATGATGGGAGGGTTCTCATACACAAGAACTATCAGTAAGAGTTATCACAAAAGACTCTGTAAAAAAACACAGCCTTGTACTAGGGCCACTATGAATACTTCTGTAAGAACATCAGCCCGGGAACTGCCTGTCCAACTTTGGCTTATGCCATGCTTACTATGGATCTTTGTAGAGAAAAATAACTTGATTCAAAATAGTTTATATAATCCTTCTCATTGTGCCTTTAAAAATGTCACCTTCCCCCAACCTCCTTGAGTACACACATAGTTTACTAGGGCATGTGTATTTCTGTTACAACACTGCTTTACAACACATATAATTGGTTTTTTCACTTTATTGTAAAGGTGTGGGGCACAAGTCAGGATTTGGTACATAAGTAGTCTACGTGCAGGTGAAGTTTGGGCCTCCTACTGGTCCTCTCTTCCCCTGGTTTAGGATCAGGTACCCTTAGTGATGTTATGTGGCCCCGCCACCTCCCTGGCAGTGTCCTGCTACTGCTGATCCCTCTCTTGTAGTATTGTGATAACTGTTCAGGACCCACTTATGAGTGAAAACATGTGGTATTCAGTTCATTGTTTCTGTGACAGATCACTGAATATGATGGACTCTAAATCTATCCACATTGCTGCAAAGTCCATAATTTTGTCCTTCTTTATGGCTGCATAATACTCCATCATGTATATGTACCACATCTTCTTAATCCATTCCTTTTTAAGGTCTCCTTCTTTGCTTGTTATTTAGGTTGATATTACCAAGGCTTTAAAAAAAATAAGGATGGTGTTGACATGGATCTGGGCATGCATTTCTAAAATTCGTTCTCCCTATGACATATAGAAGTTAATATAAATGACGAGTTCAAACTTTCTTGGTACATGTATGTACATGTATAACCATTAATCTATTTTGTTGGTTTTTTAATAACCCTTATTCATTTGATAGATGTTAAATGATCTCTATTTGAAGACTTAGTAAGTCTTCCCATGTCAAATTGCAATTTCTACTTACTGCTATAAGGCATTTAACACCCAGTAATATAACTGTGTGCCCATCTACACTATAGACTGTGCTATGCCCTAAAATAAGAAATGACTGATCCTTTTTTATGTTTCCAGATTTTCATATAGTCTGATGCAGTCTGACATAGAGTATGGGCTCATCAATGAGAAAGAATGAACAAATGAATGGGTGAATTTAATAATATAAGCAATAGGTGTGATTCTATGTGACATGCAAAGACATTCTTCACAGACTCAAAGAGACTTGACAACAACATGGGAAATGAGACATCAGCACTATGGCCGGCCCTGCTGCTTGCTTGTCCACAGCCATCTCTCCTTCTTCCCTGCTAATAGGATTCCAACTTTGTTTTTAGGTAGTGATTCCAGGAAAGGTGGCTCTTTCCCAGGAATGAGTTATGATAGGTCAAATCCAATCATGACAACTCCATTCCTCTTACTTTATGATCAATCCAGAAGTAAACATGTGTTTTAGTGTGGGCCAATGAGGCATGAAGAAAGTCTTCTAGGGATTTTGCTCTGCCTGTATAAAATATGAAACATTTGAGGATAAAAACTTTTGCCTCATGCCCTTTCCCTAGGACTTGGAGGGTCTACTATGTGCCAGACATACCGTAAGCTCTTGAGAATGCAATGGTGAGAGAGAGCCAACATGCCAACATGTCAGCTCTCATAGGGATTATATTCTATTAGTAAAGATGGAAAATAAACAGTGAACACATATGTAAACAGGTCACATATTGTGAGGGGAAATTAATTTGGGTTATTTCACAGAGAGAACTGGGGTGAGAGGAAAGCTATCTTTTTAAACCTGGGGAAGGGATCCTCTAACAAGTAAAGAGGTCATTCTAGAAACATAAAAAAACAGTTGGTATAGGTGGGTTGTGGAGAGGGAAGGTGAAAGTGTTGAAAAACAAAGTAGGAAAATGGGCAACAATAGATGTTGTTAGAAGCCATTACAAGGCATTTGGATTTTATTATCAAATGCGATGTGAGTTATTGGAGGGTTTTAACCTGGGGATCTATTTCTAGAAAAATGTTAACACAAACTAAGCTTTTGATTAATTACCATGAATTTTAAAGGCCTTGAGTTGAAAGAGAATACTCTAAGTAGGAAAGCCCTAGTTTGCTAGCAGTCTAGGCTTGCCTGCTTATGTATTTATTTACTTAATGGCATTTTCTATTACTCTTATTTGATAACTTGGGTACTTAAAATGTTTGGTTTTTATTCTTCATTGAGATAGTGTTCAGTTGTAGCTATTTACAGACCTTTACAGGCTATAAGACAGGATTAGATTTATCAGATATTTTGTCACAAAGTTGACAAGTTTTGGCAGCTTACTGAGTGTGGAGAATGAAGTAGCAGGTAATGTAGATAAAACACTGTGCTTTTAGGTCTTCCCTCTGTCTTAGCATCCTCCAGTTTTACTGCTATTTCTTACTGTTTATGTTTTCCAAAATAGATAGTGAGCTTTTCAAGGCAAAGGTCTATGCATTTCTATCACTCCATCAGAACCTAGTATGGTGCCTCAGACGGGGATGCCCACAAATTCAGTTGAGTTTGAACATCCGTTTTTAAAGTTTAAAAGTCGTAGGAAAAATTCCTGAGAACTTGTGTCTGGGTCAGCTGTCCACTCTTGGGCCAATCATGGTAATAAGTAGAGTATAGTCTAACTTGTGTCATGTCTTCCCTCAACGTTGACCAAGGGGGACTGAGGGCTGTATGAAGATGGCATCCCAATTTAAACCAGCAGGTTAGAGCAGGGAATGGCTGTTTTGAGTGGAACTCACATTAGCTGTCCGCCTTACTACTCTTATGAGCTCCCTACCTGCACATGAGACTTTCCACTCCACATCTTGCTTGACTGTTTCCCAAGCATTTCAAACTCAATCTTTTTTCCTTACACTTGTCCCAAGCCTGATCCTCCACAGTGTCTGGCCCTGCCATATATTCAGTTGCTTAAACCAGACACCTCAAAATTATATCTAACTCCTAATCTTCTCTCTTGTCTCTTACACCTTTATATACTCTGAGCCAGGTATCTTATTTTGCCCCATTTCCTGCTGCCAACACCTCACTTAAAGCAACATAATTTCTCTCCTGGAATACTCTACTGGTATGTCCCAAACTGTCTAATATAGCAGTCGCCAGCCATGCATAACTTTTAAAATTTGAATAAGAATTAAGATTGAATACATTTAAAAGCTCAGTTCCTCAGTTGCACTCGCCATATTTCAAGTGGTCAGTCAATATCACCATGTGGTAGGGACTACCATATTGAGCTCTTGTAAAACAGTCAGCTGGAGATGGAGCATGGGAAGTCTGAACAGCAGCTGGCATGCTCGGAAGAGATGTAGCTGGACATCAAAAGTCTGCTTTAGCCAAGCTTGCAAATCATTCTTCTTTTTATTATAAAAAGATACAGGAAATTTAGAGATGGGGTTTTACTATGTTGCCCAGGCTGGTCTTGAACTCCTGGCTCCAAACAATCCTCCTACTTCAGCCTCCTGAATAGGCTCTGCTTTGAGGGGAACTCAAATAAGCCAAGTCTTATATCTAAATCCTTCTAGGTCCCTTGGCTGGAATAACTGATTTTCCTGGGTAAATTTCCACCACAACCTTGTAGGGAGTCCAGAGAAGTGAAACCCACTCAACTGAGACAAAGGGAAGTCATTGTGGTTTGTGCTCACAGCACTGCTTACTTCTCTTTTGTGGCATTGATCAAAATTATATTTTAACTATGGCTGTGTTATTAAGTGCTTAATATCTTTACTTCTAGACTTTGGAGGCAGCATTTTTATTGTTTACTACAATCTCTTTTGTGCCTAAAACCAGACTTGGTAAATAGTAAACATTCATTGAACATTTTGGAACGAATGACCTACTGAACCAGTTATTTAAGTATCAGTTAATATTAGTGCCTCATATTTATTAAGCTGTTTACAAAGGACTTTACTATGTATTCCATTTTACTCTTCAAAACTCAGAATAGATATTGTAATTAATATTTTTTTCTAGAATTAATTAAGGGGCTGTTACGTTCCAAGCCCTGCACTAGGGGCTGAGATATAAAGGCATGTAAGATAGTGCTTCTCAATCCAATCACCTTGGAATCTTGTTCAAGTGCAGATTCTGATTCACCATTGGATAAAACCTGCAATTCTGTGTTTCTAGAAAGTTCTCAAATGCTGCACTGTCACTTGTTTGGAGACTACACTTTAAGAAGAACGGATTTAGGTTAGTGGTTCTCAGTCTCAGTTACAAATTGGAATTTTCTGGGAGCTTTAAGAATACTTAAACCTGGGTCCCATACCCAGAGATCCTAACTTAACTGGGGCAGGATTTTTGAAAATTTCCTAGGTAATTTTAATGTTCATTCAACTGGTCTAGGGCAATGGTTCTGTTATTGCAATGTGCACCAGACTCCCTTAGTGGACTTTTAAAGCACATGTTGCTGGGTCTCAAACCCGGAGTGTTTGATTCAGTAAGTTTGATATGGGCCTGAGAATGTACATTTCTAATATGTTCCCAGGTGATGCCAATGCTGTTGGTTTGGGAAAGCACACACTAAGACCCACTAATCTAGAAGCAACGACAGATACATAAACAGGTGAGTTGCAGTGAAATGTGGAAAGTCCAGCAACAGAACCATATACAGATATAGCAAGAGAGAGGAACCTGGCTCAGAAAGGGTTTCGTGGTGGGGGTAATATCTGAGTTGGGTTTAGGACAAGGAGAATGGGAAGGAGTCATAAAAGAAGTAATTTTATAGAGAGAACATGCACAAAGGTACACAGAAATGAAAGGACAGGGTGCATTTGGGGGGATGCTATGAAGCTGGATATTGTGAGAGCAAGAACTCAAAGCAAGACAGTTACAGCAGGACACTAGGTTTGGTCAATAGGCTGAAACCAAGATATAAGAGAGGGGCATCCCATGCTATTCTTAGACTTTATTCTCACTGGCAATGGGGAGCCAGTGAAGGGGCGGGCTAAGGTCACCTTGACAGTAGCCTGGCGGAGGATGGCGATTGTATGCCTAAGAAACAACAGATACACCCAGAAATAATGAGAACACTTCACGATGGAGTCATTGAGTGCACAAACCTGGACAGTGAGAATGCAGAGGAATGGATAGAAACCAGAACTGCTGATTTGACAGTACAAACAACCTGATGGAGCTGGGGTCAAGGAATGTTGGCATAATTAATGAAATTGATGGCAGCCCCAAACAAACATGGAGAAAGGTATCTGGGGGTGGATTGGGGATGGAGCTAGACGAAGTGATAAAGATTTGTATATATTGGGGATATCTGATAGGCAAGTAGCTATACAATCTATAGCTAGGGTGGGGGGGGTCTAAGATGGTAATTTAAATAATGGGAGTGATCAGACTGGGCAGAGAGGAAATACAAAGTGAAAAAAGGACCTGATGAATGGTGAAACCCATGTTCCCACACTTTTACTGCATACAAACATACTCTCAAACTTTGAGGCTAAAAGAAACAATGATCATTTGTTTTGCTCACAAGTCTACCATTTGGGCCATGCTCAGTGGGCACACTTCTACTCCACATACTTTCAGATAGGGCACCCTGACTGGAGAGAGAGAATCTACTTCTAAGTTGGGTCTGGGGAAGTTTTCAGAAGTTCAGTACACTCTACAACCCACTGCTCAAAAAATTCAAGAAGACAGAAACAAATGGAAAAATATCCCATGCTCATGGATTGGAAGAATTAACATTATTAAGATGACCGTCCTTCCAAAGGCAATCTACAGATTTAACACAATACCTATTAAATTACCAACATCCTTCTTCTCAGACCTGGAAATGACAATATAGAAATTCATATGGAGACATAAAAGACCACAAATAGCCAAAACAATTCTTAGCAAAAGAAACAAAGTGGGAGGTATCACACTTCCAGACTTCAAACTCTACCATAAAGCTACAATAATCAAAACAACCTGGTATTGGTACAAGACCAGACATATAGACCAATGGAACTGGATAGAGATTCTGGAAGCAAAACTTCAATTCCTCAAGCAACTCATCTTCCACAAAGCCTCCACCAACAACCAATGGGGAGGAGAACCTATTCAGTAAACAGTGCTGGGAAAACTGACTGACTACATGCAGAAAACTGAAACAAGATCCCTATCACCATACACAAAAATCAACTCTAAATGGATCAAAGACCTAAATGTAAAACTGCAAATTATAAGAATCCTAGAAGAAAATGTAAGAAACACTGTTATGGAAATTGGAATAGGTAACCAAGTCCTGATCAACTCTACAAAAGCGAATGGCACAAAAGATAAGATAGACAAGTGGGACCTCATCAAACTGAAAAGCTTCTGCAAAGCAAAAGAAACAATCAAGAGAGTGGGGATGGGACAAAATATTTGCCAACTGTATAGTTAACAAAGGCCTAACATCCAGAATATACAAGGAACTCAAACGTGCCAAAAGAAAAAACCAAACAACCCTATTAAAAAATAGGCAAAGCCGAGCTTGGTGGCTCAGCCTGTAATCCAGAGCCTTTGGGAGGCTGAGTTGAGTGGATTGCCTGAGCCTGCAGGTTCAAGATCCGCGTCGGCAACTTGGCGAGACCTCATCTCTACAATTAAAATAAAAAAAGTAGCCGGGCATGGTAGCGCATGCCTGTAGTTCCAGCTAATTGGAAGGCTGAGGCGGAAGGATTGCCAGAGCCCCAGCAGGTCGAGGCTGCAGTGGCTGGGAGCGGCCACTGCACTCCAGTCTGGGTGACAGAGTGAGACTCCAACTCAAAAAAAAAAAAAGGGCAAAAAGCCAGGCTCGGTGGCTCAGCCTGTAATCCCACGCCTTTGGGAGGCTGAGGTGAGTGGATTACCTGAGCACGCAGGTTCGAGACCTGCCTGGGCAACTTGGTGAGACCTCATCTCTACAATAAAATAAAAAATTAGCCAGGTGTGGTAGTGCACGCCTGTAGTTCCAGCTACTTGGAAGGCTGAGGTGGAAGGATTGCCGGAACCCAGCAGGTCGAGGCTGTGGTGGCTGGGAGCAGCCACTGCACTCCAGTCTGGGTGACAGAGTGAGACTCCAACTCAAAAAAAAAAAAAAATGGACAAAAGATATGAATAGACACTTCTCAGACGAACACACATGAGCAGCCAACATATACGTGAAAAAATGCTAAGCCTCACTACTCATCAAAGAAATGCAAATTAAAAGCACACTAAGGTACCACATAACTCCAGTCAGGATGGCCATCATCAATAACTCAAAAAACAACAGATGTTGGAGAGAATGTGGGGAAAAGGGAACACCTTTACATTGTTGGTGGGAATGTAAACTAGTACAACCTCTGTGGAAAACAATGTGACACTTTCTAAAAAATCTGAAAATTGTACTTCCATACAACCCCCTTCTGGGACTATACCCATAGAAACACAAATCACTCTATAATAAGGATACCTGCACATGCATGTATATTGCAGCATTATTCACAATAGCAAAAAACATGGAACCAACCATGCTGCCCATGGAAAGTGGACTAGATAGAGAAAATGTGGTATGTTTACACAATGGAATATTGTGCAACCATAAAGAAACACAAAATTATGAATTTTGCTGCAACCAGGATGGAATTAGAGTCTATAATGTTCAGTGATTTATCATAGAAAGAAAGATCTGAGTACTACAAGTACTTACTCATAAGTGGACCTTGAACCTTTACCATAAGAAAGGGTTTGGCAGAAGTGGGACACTGCCAGGAGGTGGGGGTTACATAACATCAATAAGGGTACCCATGCTTTATCTGTATAATGACCATGTATGTATCTAACCCTTATTTGTATCCCACATTTTTAAAATAAAATAATAACATAAAAAAGAAGTCCAGCTCACTTATTTGGCTGGTGGGTTGGTGCTGGCTGTCAGCGAGGAGCTTTGCTGGGCCTGGAGGGAAAAGGTCTCAATTATGTCTTCCTCTGGAGCTCAGCATGGATGCTTGGGCTTCCTTCCAATGTGGTGGCTGAGTTCCAAGAGAACCATGAAGAAGCAGCATCACCTTGTATGATCTACTCTTAGAAGTCACAGCACGACTTCTTGGCCTTCACAAGCCCAGCCCAATGTGTAAAGAGGTCACATGGGCCCCACCACTCAATGGGAGGAGAGTCAAAGTCACATTGTGAGGACAGAATGTGGGTGAGAGATACTATCTTTGGAAAATACACCTGCCCCACCCCGTGTTTTTGGAGGGCTGTCTGAGAATTAGCTCAGGTATCCTGATGCCAAGTCTATGCTTGAGCTACTCAAAGAGTAACATGCAGAGCAGTGCCGATGTGCAGTGGCATCACCTGGGGCTTGTAAGAAATGCAGAACTCCAGCCCAGCCTCGGGCCTATAGTCTAATAGAATGCCCAGGTGATACAACTGCACAATAGATCTGAGAAATAGTTTTCCATACCACATTACTCCTCTGGCTGCGGACGCCCAGGACATCATCCCAGTTCTCATTTGCCGTATGATGTCCTCTCATGCCTCCTTGCCAAGTCCACTACACATAATGTGTCAAAACTGGTTCCACAGAGACACCTCAGAGGCAGATGCGAGGGTTTATGAAGCGGTGCATACACACTTCCTCCACGCTCTAATCACTGGCAAGGCTTCGCGGAAGAGCATTTTTCTGGGACACAGCAAACCTCTTCTGACAACAGGCTAGTCCCAGCTGACTGGCACACAGGCACTCAGAGAGAGTGGCTCAGTTCATTACACTCCTGCTCAACGACTCAGCCCAGGCTTTCGGGAACACACAACATCCTCGAGAGCCTTTGAAAGTCCCATGAACCCTGACAGGCCAGGATGCACACCCTTAGACCATCTGCCCCTGGCAACAGATTACAAAATATTTTCTGTTGTCATCTGTCAGGATTCTGAACAGCAAGGGAAGTGGAGATGGCTGTTTTGGAACAAATAAAAATCTCCAGTCCCTTCTGCATGCTGATATATGAAGGCCACTAGTTAATTATGAACACTCAGGACCTAAAGATTGATGCCACCAAAAATTGAGTATCTGACTCTCTGTGTTCATGTACTCATCAGAGTTTTTTGGGCTCTGATGCTGTGCCAGGTCCTGGGATGCAGCGGTCAACAGGCCACCTCCCTGTGTGGGGTGAAGATAGATGTAAAAGCAGGAAGTCACTTGTTAGGGTTATGAAATCAGGTTGGTGGCATTCAGCCTCACCAGCTTGTTTATTCCAAGCCCAAGTTCTTTAGACTCAAGATTGTTGCTCCAGGCTCTGCAGTTGTGCAGCTGTGAATGGCCGACTGGCAGAGCCTGGGGTTTAAGTGCCTTTGAAACAAGAGCCTGCGCCAGTGCTTCCCAGCCTCCTCCTGGATAGGCCAGCACCTGCTTAAGGGTCAGTTCTCTCGCAGGAGAAAGGCCAGTGCTTTGCTGCTGCCATGGACAACTCACATTCCTGCAGTATATTGTACCTTTCATCAAAGTCTTTATACAGGCAAAACACCCCTTAAGTACTGGAATCACCCTGACTACTAAGGACAGTTTTATAAACAAGGGAATTGGTGCTCCGAGAATCAGCCCAGCTCTCTGGGTTCCTACAGCTGGTCACTTCTCAGCATCACTTACCTCCTGCCTGCTTTTCCGATCTTTTCCAATGTGCTATGGTCATCTAGGGACCTTATCAAAAAACACCCTTGGCTGGGCTCAGTGGCTCAGCCTGTAATCCCTGCACTTTGGGAGTACAAAGTGAGTGAATTGCCTGAGCCTGCTGGTTTGAGACCAGTCCTGACAACTTGGCGAGACCTTGTCTCTATAATAAATAAAAAAAATTAGCCGGTTGTGGTAGCGTGCATCTGTAGTTCCAGCTACTTGGAAGGCTGAGGCGGAAGGATTGCTGGAGCCCAGCAGGTTGACACTGGGATGGCCAAGAGTGTGCCACTGCACTCCAGCCTGGGTGACGGTGTGAGACTCCAACTCATAAAAACAAAAACAAAAAAACCCACTGATTCAGGAGGGTTCTGGGGTGGAGCTGGAGATTCAGCATTTCTGACAAGCTCCCACAGGATGTTGATGCCATAGGTCCAAGGACCACACTTTGGATAACAAAGGTCTAGAGAAGGGGGTGCAAACTACAGCGTTTATAAATAAGTTTGTTGCACAAGCCACGCCTACTAGTGTTGTCTATGGCTGCAGAATGGCTGCAGAGTTGAGTAATTGCAACTCACAAAGTCAATTACAGCTTACAAAGTCTAATATATTTATGTATCTGGCTTTTTACATAAAGAGTTTATAGATCAACCTCTGTTCTAGAATCAATTAATGTTGTTGATTCTGATCACCTGGTATATTTTCAGACACACTGATCCCCTGCCCTCCCCCTCCAAAAAAATTCTGATTACATTGCTCTAGGGTGCAGCCTGGGTATTCCAATGTTTAAAGGCTCCCAGACAATGCACATGGCTGCAGGCCTCAATGGGTTAATTGGAAGACCATTCTGGGCACCCTTCCTCCCAACTCTCTTTGCCTCCTCCCAAGTTCAGCCGTGTGACTTTCATTTTTAGATTTGGAATTTGCAGCTGATTTCTGCAGCTGCTTTGGGAACAGATTTTAAGGAGAAAGTTAGGATGCACAGCTGAAAACGGTGGCTCCCCTGCCCCCAGCACATTTATATGCAAATGGCCAAGAGCCTTGCTTTCTCAGCCACTAAAATTGAATCAGAATCCAGAAATCTTTTTATGTGGCTCAACCTTCCGTGATTTTTCCCTTTGCTCTTCTGGGCACATTTCTACGTGTCTGTTGTTTCTCCTCTTGCTTCCTCCAGCACATGGTCAGCCTTTTGCTGCCTCCTTATTAATCAAAACAGATTAAGCCTCATTTTCTTATAGCTGTATTTGCCGAGAGAGGTTGACATGTAGTGTCTGCCCATTTCCACAGGGAAGGGAGCATCCTACTGTGTAACAATAAGATAAAAATTGTTTGAAAAAGAAGCATCCCTGGAGCTGACAGTGGAGTGTAAATCCTTGTCTGAGGCTGGAGGCGAGTTTAAGAGACCATTTGATCTCTTTCCTTCTCCCAGAGGAGCAGGGAGGGATTTGGGAACAATAGCTACCTTATTCTTAGTGCTGATCTATTCCAGGAAGAAGGCTCAGATTCTTCTAGAGGAACATCTTTCAGAGTTTCGAAGGATGTTTCTCAGGTGACTGCCTGATCACATTCCCTCTCATTGTCACCTCAGATCTGATTCTACCCACGAGAGGCTCCCTTTAGACCTAGGAAGGTCAAGCTCTCTGGGAGAGCTCACACCGACTTATAAGGAAGGGGCCTTTTTGTGCCTCTTGGACATTTTGTCCTGGGCTGAAGAAAACTTTAAGGCAGCGGTTCTGACCTTTTTGACCAGTTCCACGGAGGACAATTTTTCCATGGATGGGAGTGGGGGCATTCTTATTAGGGGCATTAGATTCTCATAAGGAGCATGCAACCTAGATCCCTTGCATGTGCAGTTCACAATAGGGTTTGTGCTCCTATGAGGATCTAATGCCACTGCTGATCTGACAAGAGGTGGAGCTCTGCTTAGCCATGGCTCCCCTCTGCTCGCTTACCTTATGCTGTGAGGCCTGGTTCCTAACAGGCTGTGGACCAGTACCAAACCTGGTTGCACTTTAGAATCATCTAGAGTTGTTTTAAAGTGTCAATAGGCTGGCTGTGGCAGCTTGCTTCTATAATCCCAGTTCTTTGGGAGGCTGAAATGGGAGGATCACTTGTGGCCAGGAATCAGAGACCAGCCTGGATACTGGGCAACATAAGCATAGAGACACCCATCTCTAAAAAAAGAGCTTGACCTGGTTGCAAGCACCTCTAATCCCATCAATTTAGGGAGTTGAGGCAGGAAGATCACTTGAACCCAGGAACTAGAGGCTCTTTGATCACACCATTGCACTCTTGCCTAGGTGACAGAACAAGACCCAGTCTCAAAAAAAAAAAAAAAAGGTAGATGGGGACTGATAGCCAGGCAGGCAATTAGTCTTCAAAATGTTGATGTTTAAGTCTACAGTGTGACCTGGGCGATGGTATTTTTTTCACATTTTATTCGGAAATAATTTAGACTTTTCAAGACTATGCAAAAAGAATACAAAGAGTTGATATAGATCCTTCATGCAACTTTTCCAAATATTCACAAATTACATAGCTGCAGTACTATGATAAAAATAAATATTAAATGAATGAAAACCTTACTCAGATTTTGCCAGTTTTCCCTCTAATGCTTCTTTCCTGAATCCCACATCATATATCCTAATCTCCTTTAATCTGGGATGGTCTCCTTTGTCTTTCATGACCCTGACACCTTGGAAGAGTCCTGGTCAGTTATTTTGTAGAATGTCCTTTAATGTGGTTTTGGGCAGAGTATGTTGGCAAGCTCCCTAGATGATCCTAATGTGCAACTAAGTTTGAGGACACTGGTCCAAGGTAGTGGGGACAAGATCATTATACATAGTCAGCTATCTCCAGGGTCATGAGAAAACTGTGGAGAGAGAGAAAGGGTCAGCAGAACCTGAATTCACCTCTGGTTTGATCTCTCTCTGGTCTTTCTCTTGGACTTCTGTTCTTTATTCTTTTATCTTCTCTTCCCACCTCTATATCCAGGTCCCCAACTAGAGATTTCATTTGGTCTCAGCACAACTTCTTTCTGCCATATTAACATGGAGTCACTTTCAAAGCTGGATCATGTCCCTCCTCTGCTCAAAATCTTGCAAATGTACACCTAGACCCATCTTCCTACAAGATTCCCTGTGATGGGATGTGATCTCTACTCCCAACCCCTACTCTTGCTTCCCTCCCCCTTCCCATTTGCTCACTCTAGCAGTTCTCTGAAATTGGGCCCTAGCCAGGCTCCAGGTCTTTGTAACTTGAAGGCCACAAGGCTGATGTTCCCATTTCTTTCAGGTCTCTACTCCCTGGTCTTGCCCACCTCTTCCCCCACAGTCTTTCCACGGCCCTTCCCTGCTCTGTGTGGGAGTATCTGCCCATTTTGTTTGCCCCTGTATCCTCCGAACCTAGAATAATAGCTGATACAAAGCAGAGGCTCAATATATGTTGGGCAAATGAAAGACATAATAACTAGAAATTTCAAAGTTTAATTATTGACTAAGAGGAGATTCCATTTGTAGCACTGAGTAAAATTATTTCAAATTATCTCTCTCTTTTTTTTTAAACCAGTTACCCAACCTTCCATTGTATAGATTATCCCTCCACTTCTTGCAAACTTCCATTACTTCCATTTCCTCCTGTTTCTTCTGCATGGAAAGATGGCCGGCCCTGTGGATGAGCCAGCCAACCCGCCCCTCCATCCCATTTAACAGGAGTAGGGTGGGAGCAAATTGTTCAATACACATACTTTATCTTTTATTCTTGTCATTATAAAATGGGTACCCAATGTGACCCTGGGTACCCAATGTGACCCTGGCAAATTTTCTTGCAGTGTGTTCTCAAAGTTAGAACCCTCTGCTGCTGTCTGAGAGGAAGGAAGGGAATTAGATACCCTCTTCTCATAAAAATAATTAACCATATTTTTTGTGTGTGCCACACAATGTGTATTTGTTCGTGTGTGTATACAATTTACCTTTACTAAAATCCTAAGTGGTGAATAATTATCTTCATTATGTTATACATGTAACAACAGAGACTTAGAAAGGTTGTCAACTGGTAAACCACAGGACTGAGATTTAAATTCAAATTATTTGATGCTCCTACCAGTGCTCTTAATACTCTCCAGTATTTGGACAGCTGCCTGTAAACCCAACAAAAATAGGAGGAAGTTGACACCTTGCAAGCCATGCCAACTTTGGCTTGCTTTAGGGACTGGGAGAGCACAGATATTCTGGCTTTAGAAACCCGAGATTTAGGTGCATGGTTTAATTTTTCTCCAGGTCTGTTTATCCTTCCTCCCTTCATAGGAACACACTTGGCCAGCATTTCAGTACAGGTGATTATTTTCAAAGTATGGTCTCTGGAGTAACCGCGGCAGCAGCATCACCTGGAAGTTATTAGAAGAGCAAAATCTCAACCTCTTACCCAAGACCTCCTAAATGAGAAACTCTAGGGCAGGATCCAGGATCTATGGTTGATCAAGGCCTCCACCTGATTCTGATGCCAGCCTGAGTTTGAGAGCCCCTAATACTGTGGTTAGGATGGTAACCTCTAGCTCCCGGTTCTCACGTTCAAATGATAGCCCTGCTGCTTCCTGGTTGCTGGCCTTGTGCAAATTACTTAATCTCTTGGTGCCTTAGTTTGCTCATCTATACAGTGGGGATAATAATTGTATCTACCTCACTATTGTTAAGCTTAAATAAGTTAACATGTATAAGGTTATTTGAACAATGAATAGTACTTTTTCACATTATCATGTATACATTCTTTGCTCATCTTTCTTATGCTTTCTGTTCACCAAAAACAAGCAAACAATAACAACAAAACAATATTCCCCCCTCCCCTAGCTGGTCTAGATCCTTTAAAGAGGGTCCAGCCCCTCTCAGGATGTAGTGGTGCAAGTCTTTGCTAAACTGGACTGCTATTGAGTCTAGGCTGAGCTGCATGTAATGTCAGCAGCTGGCATCAGGTGAGATGAAACCAAGAGACACTTCAGTCTGCTTCAGGAGTAATTTAGACCTACGCAGTATAGCAGGAAGTGTTTGGTAACCAAATGCTGAATTCCTGTGTCCTTTGGACTCTCTAGATGGGCTCTTATGGACCAGCTCTGTTGAGCCCTTCACCATTTGTTTGCAGAGGGAATGATTACTTAAAAAGGACAATGATATTTACCTAGCTTTTGCCTCCTGACTCACTGTGCAGAACCGAATGACTCAGATGAGATTGATGGGACAAGAGGCCAAGAAACTCAGGAAAAGGCTTTATGGCAGAATATTCAGAAACTGGTTGTTATTCAGACCACAGCCCAGGCTTGTCAAGAGGCCAGAAATGAACAGAAATGTTGTTCTTCTGTGGAACATTTCAGGATGCTGCATTTATAATAGGTGCCCTCTCCCTGTAATGTCTGAACTAAGCATGGGCCGACTAAATTGACTGGCTCATTCATTTTTGCCTGGGGATACTGAGAGAGAGAAAATTGAAACTATCTATAGAAGAGAAATGTGATAAAGTTAACTTAAGATTTATCTGGAATACTAAGCAATAAGTAATAGCCAAGAACATTTGATATGAAGCAGAGTGGAAGCATTGAGTTTGCCTTAACAGACATCAGCACAAATTGTAAAACTACAGTAATTAAAACAGAGTGGCACTAAAAGAACCAGAGGAAGATGAGGTCAAGAAAATTTATCCCTGTGTGAATGTGAAATAAGTATATGAGGGGATACCCTAAATAACCCAGAATTTACTTATAAAAAATTGTGTATTTAATCTTACATATTTGCACATCAGTCACCTTCAAAGCACTCTCCATTTGACGCAATACACTTATTGAGATGTTTTTTCCACTGATCAAAACAGTTTATGAATTTGTCAATTTTGATGCTTTTCAGTGCTTCTGCTGTTGTTGTGGTTGTTGTTGTTGTTTCAACTCTTCCACATCGGCAAAGTATTTTCCTCTGAGGACTTTTTTCATCCAGGGAAACCAAGAAAAAAGTCACTCAGGGCAAGATGGGAGGAATGAGGAGCATGGGAAACAGGAGTCGTGTCATTTTTGGTCAAAAACTGCTGAACACTCAGTGCGGTGTGGGCAGGTGCACTTGTAAATCACCCATCATGAAATGGGCAAGCACGTTGAAAGAATCTCCAAAAAACCAATTTGCTGAAGCTGAACACAGCCTCTCACAAGAACGCTAGCTGGTACACTGATGTGGATGGGTTCCTAGAACACTCCCCTAGGGGGAGGACCCTGTCCTACAAGGGGCTGGCCCTTCAAAAAATAATTCCAGGGTTTTTGGGGGTCCTCCCTCATATGCTAAAGTAATCAACTCAGGGCAAAGGGATATGGCTATGTTATTTAATAATTTTTATTAAGACCATTTTGGGGGGGAGGAATCGGAGTCTCACTGTCACTCAGGCTAGAGTGCAGTGGCATGCTTATGGCCATCACAGCCTTGACCTGCTGGGCTCAAGTGATCCTTCCGCCTCAGCCTTCCAAGTAGCTAGAACTACAGGTGCAAGCCACCATGCCCAGCTAATGTTTTGATTTATTGTAACGGTGAGATCTCTCCAAGTTGCCCAGGCTTGTCTCGAACCCCTGGGCTCAGGCAATCCTCTCACTTCGGCCTCCCAATATGCTGGGATTACAGGCTTGAGCCACCATGCCTGGCCCTATACTAAGACTATTTGTAAAGCTACTAGACCAAGTTTCTCTCCACTAAATACCAAGTACAAAATAAATTCAAGGCATGTTAATGGTGTAGGTATAAAAAATGGAATCATACACACACACACACAAATACAAAGAATAAAAAGAAAATAAAATATAGGTGAACATCTGGAACATTTCCCTATCTTTAGACAGATAAAGTTTCTGAAGTTCAAAATCTGTACATTTCAGGACTTAGAACAATCAGATATACACATCTCACTTGGGCCAGATCTTCTTCTAATGTTCTTAATAACAAATGAAAAATTGATTCCAGGACAACACGATATAGAGGCCAGGCAAAGCTTATTTTGACTACATTCTCAAATTTCTATCCAAGGTAGCATTCAGACTTTTTCCAATCGCTATTAAGCCCTTTGCCCAATGTGGAATTGCTTGATCCCTAAGCTATCCTGGGGACACTCTCCCTCAAGTTGGTTTGACTTGCTTGGTCTTGGGGGAATGGAACTAGAGGGCTTGTCCACACCACACAGCTATGACTCAAAGGAAGGAAGGTAGAAGGAATGTTGGGTCATCATCAAACACATTTTATTTTTTAGCCAGGTACTTGGCCAAACTACATTTTCCAGGAGTTTGAGTGAGACCAGTGCATTGAGTTGTGGCCATTGAAACGTAGGCAGCATTGCTGTCCAATCCCTCCTGTGTCTGGTTCAAAGCTATCTCCATTCTTTCTTCTTATTCCATGGTGACCTCAAAGGCTACACACTGAAGGTGACAGCATCACAGATGGCAGCCTGTAGGAAAGTCACTCTACTCACAAAAGAAGTGACTCAAGTGAAAAGTCAGCCTTCATTGTGACCAGCCACAGAGATGTCATTGCCTTCCCAAGGGAGCCTGGTCAATCCTACCAAAAAAAAACCCCTGATCACTATCTACTCTCAGATAAAAAGATGGGCCATGATAACATCAAAATGCAATTCTTGCTTAGTCAGAGGAAAGATCAATGAATGCATCCTCCTTTTTTGCATTAGATATGGAATAGGCATCATCTCTGAACCAAAAGGGAGTTCTCACAAAAATTTGCAAACGTCATTTGCTTTTCCATTGTTTTTCACTGCTGCTTGCATCTTGGAAGAGGGTGCAGAGCTTCCTGTTAACTTGCTTAATAGCCACAGTTTCATTTAATCTCTCCTTTACATTTTCCCTCAGACAGAAAGGAAAAAGACCCCAGTCAGGTATCCACTTGTCTCATAAAAGAGAATTTTATAAGGGCTTCCCAAAGCAAAGTATTGAGTAGAATGTCTTCATTTATTCAACAAATAGGTACTGCTCTGGTGCTTGGTATACTTCAGTAAGCAAACCAGAAAAATCCCTGTCCTCATGGAGCCTATCATCTTCCTCAGTGGAGCAGGGGAAGCTTTTCAATGATTCTATTAAAAATTAATGTAGCCGGGCTCGGTGGCTCAGCCTGTAATCCCGCGCCTTTGGGAGGCTGAGGTGAGTGGATTGCCTGAGCCCGCGGGTTCAAGACCCGCCTGGGTAGAGAGACCTCATCTCTACAATAAATAAAAAAATCAGCCGGGCGTGGTAGCGCATGCCTGTAATTCCAGCTACTTGGAAGGCTGAGGTGGAAGGGTCGCCGGAGCCCAGCAGGTTGAGGCTGTGGTGGCCGGGAGCGGCCACTATACTCCAGTCTGGGCGACAGAGTGAGACTCCAACTCAAAAAAAAAATTAATGTAATAAATAAGTAAATTGCATGATAAATGACATAGAAGAGAAAAAAATAGAGCATGGGAGGAGAACCAAAGCTGGGGGCTGATCATGGCAACTTCACTGAGAAAGCTTTGTGCAGACTCCAAGGGGGTGAGCAAAGTTGCCCTATACATATTTGGAAGAAGAAAATTCTAGAAAAGCTAGTGTAAAACTTTAAGGCTGGAGTGGAGAAACCCATGGGAGAGAAGAGGAGGAGATAAATTTGCAGAGGGATGTGGGGCAGTGATACCACAGGGAGCCCTCAGTACATTGTTAAGGATTTTGTTCTTTACTTTGAGAGAATCAGGGAACCATTTGGTTACATATGACAGAAACATAGCTCAAACTTGCTTGAACAGTACATTTATTGGCTCACATGAGTTGGGAAAAAGGCTGCCAAAATCAAGGTCCTAGGGAAGACACCCATTTGTCCAGTTTGGGACACATGATCTTTCTAAAGCAATCATTGAGGACAGGGAGATAAAGTCCTATAATTGGTCATCCCAGGTCTCAATTATATCTTTCTGGCCAGAGAATAGGAATGAATGAAAGATCTGCTTCAGAAAAATGCATAAAACAAGTTTTCTGCTAGGCTAAAGGACTTTCTCACCAGAAGAAGCAGGGATAGGTGATTGGCAGGGAAAACAATAAATGTCAACTACAAAAGTGATGAAAGCCAGTACAAAGGGAAAGAGAGATTTGGTTGCATAAAAATGTTAAAAGAAGTCTGAGTCAGAAAATAAAACAAAGCACATATAGAGATTATATGCGGGAAATAGGACAAAAAGATAATACTCAGTATATAAAGAGGCCATAAATATCAATGAAAAATCAAAATTCCAACTGACAAATGACCAAAGAACATGGACAGATTAATTCCTCAGTCAGGAGATATAAATAACTGACAGAAATCTGCCCGTCATCATTAGTAAATTTTTTTAAAATGCTAGTTAAAGCCGGTCTCGGTGGCTCAGCCTGTAATCCTGCACCTTTGGGAGGCTGAGGTGAGTGGACTGCCTGA